>NC_067481.1:108895140-109060140 GCF_947179515.1 Apodemus sylvaticus | reverse complement strand
CAAGGACTACTCCATTCCTCTGTCCTAGAAGGCTCTGCCTAGAGGCCTCAGTTCCACTCCCTCTCTAGGTCTCTGACTGACTGGATAGCTAAACAAGTCTTTGTTTAAAATAGGTTGAGTAGGTTTTGTTGCCTAAGAGCCCTTAGTCTGAACCTCAACCCCACACTGCTGCATACAAGAGAGAGTGGGGAACCCAGTACAGCTATCAGATTTTGCTGCAGCACATTCCTTGTCTTAGTTAGGGATTGACTGCTGTGAACAGACACCATGACCAAGGCAATTCTTATAAGGACAACATTTAATTGGGGCTGGCTTACAGGTTTAGAGGTTCAGTCTATTATTGCCGTGGTGGCCCAGTGATGTCTGTAAAAAATAATATTTTACAGACAGAGGCGGAAAAGAAATGCCTCCTGGGAATAACGAGACTCTCTGGAAGCTGTGGAAGCTGATAATCTCACCTGGCAATTTACTGTACTTTCTTACTTTCTGGCTATTTAAGATGGGCCCTTAGTTCTCAAGCAGCAGTTTGCCTTCTTTTCTCTCTTCACCAGGATTCCTAAGGCCTGGCTGATAATCCAGTCTTTGAAGTCAACTCACTGACCCACCAAACCCCCTTTTCAGATTTGCAATGCCTTGCTTCATAGTTGTTTACATAATTACTACCTTCCAACCACATGCAGGTTTTTATGTCTGCGCGTATGTATATGAGGATGGCTCTTGGGCACTCTGGTACTGAAAGCATTAATTTAGTCAGGAAGTTTTTTGTTTTACAAGGTAAAAGGCTAAATGTTAGATAAGGATTTCTCACAAGAACTTGTTAAGACCCAGGTGGTATAAGAAACTTCAAACTCTTTGAAGGTTTGCTGTAAACTATGAGTGACTCTGTATTCTAATCAGGAAGTTTGATGGCATCTGTAAATTGATCCTCTGTATCTGTTACTTGAGAAACTTTGTTCCTGATTGATGTTGCATTTCCTTGTACCAAATGGCTATGATAATTGTGCCTGCCTCACTGGCTACATCTTCTGAAATGGTAATACCAACTCTTCCTGTATAAAAATCCTTGCCTTAGAGCTCCAAAATACATTCAGTTCAAACCACCTCTGTGTGTGTGTGTGGTTTGTTCTGTCTGTCATCTCAGCCGGACCTGTGCCTTCCTGGACCAGAGGACCCTGGTCATCCCACAACAGACCCACGGTCTGTAACATATTATCATCAAAGTGGGAACATGGCCATATCCAGACAGGCATAGTACAAAAGGAACTGAGAATTCTACATCTTCATATGAAGGTTGCTAGCCGAATGCTGGCTTCCAGGCAGCTAGGGGGAGGGTCTCATTGCCTACACTCACAGTGACACACCTACTCCAACCCAACCACACCTTCTGATAGTGCCACTCCCTGGACTGAGCATACACAAACCATCACACACCTCACTCCCAAAGTCACCTGCATCAACCATCATGCCCAGGGATGTATTAAACAGCTTTTGAACCCTGTCTTTTCCCTACCTTTCTGCTGTGTGCCCAGTATTTCCCACCATGACCTCTGAGAAGTCTACTGGCCAGGATCGCTTGACCTGGGAGATAAGCAAGCTTGGATCTGGAAATATATCCCACAGTCACCCACAAAGCCTCAAAATGAAATCAGTTCATCCAAGATTACCACGAAGCATCTAGTAACAGTGACTGTCTCAGGAAGCCTACAGCCCAGCACCCCAGCACCAGAGCCCAGATGCCAAACACCTTCCTCAGCTACCCGTCCACTAAGTCATGAGAGTTGCGGAAATGTTAAGAAGCATAGGCAATGCCTTCTCTGTGCTTCTACTTAGCTTACCTGGGGACTGAAGGGGTAAACCGGGCTTTAGTCTCCCCTCCCACCTGGGCTGGGTGGGGCCCTGACTTGAATTTTTCTCCAAAAGCCCAAATTATGCTTAATCATCAAGAAAGCAGGAATGCCAAACATGGTACACAGATCTACAGTTCCAACTACTTTTGAGACTAAGTCAAGAAGATGACCAGGTCAAGGCAAGCCTAGACAACATCCCAACACAAAAAGGAAAAGGAGAGCTGGGGTACGGCTCAGTAACAGGCTTGGCGCAGCCTGCACCAGGGTCTGGGTCTCCAGCACAGGCAATAAAAGAAGAAAAAGGAGAGTAGGTAGAGCTCACAGAGCAAAGCCCTGACTTCCATCCCTGCACTGTTGGGGGATGGGCCTGGAAAGAGCTGCAGTCAGGGGAAGAAGGACAGACTACAGGCTCAGGAAGGAGTGGCAGTAGGAGGTGGGTGAATCCTTCACCCACAGACCCTTCCACTGGACCAGCTGCATGAGGATCAACACAGAAGTGAGACAAGGCCACTCAGCTCAGATGTGTCCTAGACACCTCCTCAGGGTAGAGTGGGGCCTTTTCTCTGGGTGCTGCTCCCTGTCACTCAGTCTCCCTCACTGATACAGGTAGCACCATGACATTCTTTGTAATTTAGTCTCCTGCCAGAGTCTAGAACACACACTAGGTTTTATCTGCCACTGGGGCACCATTCAATATAGCTGACACTTCGTACACCTTTGACAAGAGATGTATGTGACTGACAAGTGATAACCACTGAGGAAGTGGTACTGACCCTCCGATGCCTCTAGGGGCCACAGAAGCCACATCTTGCCCTCAGAGTCTATATACAACGTTTGCTGCAAAACCTGAGGGAAATGGGCAAACAAGCTTGGCTCTTCTAGTCAGACGTTTTTATAGCTCTATTCGCACAAGGATCTCTGACAGATACACAAGTGGCAATAGGGAGTCTAACTCAGAGCTGATTGGAGCAAACACACACCTCCAGCATCATTCCCAACATCCCCAGGTGTGAGGAAGACAGACAGCTGCTGAGGGAACTGTACCCTGCAGGAGGATCTCCCTGCATCTGCTGCTTAGGGTGATGGCCAGGAAGTGCAGAGCTTCTGGGTTTCCCAGGGCAAGAAACAGGAGTCTAGGCTATCTTCAAAGCAGTGATCCTCCTGCCTGGACTGGGTAAGACAAGTCCACATCACAGCTGGCAGAAGGCTGGTGGCTGAACTGGGAAAATGAGCCCAGCACTGGATGAGGAATGAGGCGTTTTCACTGCCAAATAACATGCATAGAAAATAAGAAACTGAGGTCAAGGAGAAGGGTTAGTGAATAAAAGAGCTTGCTGCCAAACCTGAAGGCCTGAGTTCCAATCCCTACAAGCTGTCCTCTTAGTGTAATACATACACAGTGCGTGCAATGCACACTGAATAAACATAGAACTGTTTTTTTTTAATATAAAAAAGGTAACTAAAAAATACACAGTATTGGGGCAAGAAGAGAGACAGACAGACAGACTTCCTTCACAAACAAGAATTCAGGAATACCCTTACACATTGAGTTAGAAATGGTGAATTGAAATATAGTAACAGAGAAGATCGCTACAATCCATCACTTGAGCTAAGAGGTAAGGACAATTCTGCCTGAGAACAAACAGACTTAGGGCAGACCTTTGCAACCACAAGGGCATGAACATGTGGAAAAACCCATTCCAATCAGATAGGAAGGCTAACAAGGATGCAGGCCGTCACACAAGCAAAAAATTAGACACAGCTGCTCCTCCTCAATTCACAGACTCACTATGTCTCCAGCAACCTCAAACTCAAGAGTCCTCCATCAGCCTCCCAGCTGCCAGGGTTACAGTACTGTAGCTTCTCTTTCAGAACACAAGAGAGCAAAACAATAATTAGCAACAGCCAACAAGCAGAAGCAATCCCTGTCCCCACCCCCGGGGACGAGCAGGCTCTAAGTCTATAATACAGTGCAGTACAGTAGGAAATTATGAAGCAAGTATGGCTGCAATGCAGACAAGTCTTGAGAATGTGAGGCTTGACTCAACCAGAAAACACCATACTGCAGGCATGGAAAGTTCAGAGCAGACCAGATAAGAGTACGGGAGTGTCTACCAACGGATGGGGACTCTTGGTTTTCCTTTAAAGTAAACAAAATGTTCTAAAGTTAATCATTGTGGCTGCAAGACAGTATGTTAACAAACACCAGTTGGCACAACCAATGGACAAAGGTTGATATTTGAATTACAGCTCAATAAAGCTTTTGTCTCAAACTCCCAGTGATCTACCTGCCTTAGCCTCCCAAGTGCTGTGATTAGAGGTGTCTGTAATCCTGGCACCTTAATATGACATCTATTAAAATCCACTATGATATGCTGGGCATAGTGAAACAACATGTCTTTAATCCCATCACGTTGAAGGTTGGCCTTTTTTTTTTTTTTTAAATTTAAGGCCCACCTTATATACAAAGAAAGTTTCAAGCCATCCAAGACTACTCAACTTCCAGCAGCCCTGTCCCCTACTGGGGGGAAAAAAAACTTCTAGGAGTCACTGTTAACACCTTAATGCTGACATGGAAATGAGTCCCATTTCCCCAACAAGAGACCAAATGTAAGACCTGCACTTTATGTCAGCCACTTTATGTCCTTAGACAGATGTTTCTTCTCTGACATTCAAGGTTTCAAGAGTTTCCCCACTTGGCCGAGAAAGGTGGCTTGGCGGGTAAGAGTACTTGCTGATCTTGCAGAAGACCAGAGTTTAATTCTCAGTACCTACAATGTCTATTACTCCAGTTCTAAAGGATCTGACCTCTGGTCTCCACAGGCACCTGCACACGGTGGAGGTGTACTCATATTCACACACATATGCATACACTTAAAACAAAAATTAAATAGTAAGAGTTCCCTACTAAATTTAGATTGAAATTCAAACCAACTCCTTCAAGGCCCTTCTGGGTGAGCACCTCACTATCCCTACCCTGATAGCTACCCACTATAGCCTCCTTTTAAAACAAGCTGGTCCTGAGGCCTTTCATAAGCCTGCATAATCTCTGGGTTGCCTCCTCCCCACCCACACCTAGCATCTCCTCAGGCTCCCAGTGCCTATGCTGAATCCATTGTCTGATGAAGCTGTCTTCTACTTCTACATTTTAAGGTCTACTAGGAGGGGGATTTCATGTTATTTTGTCACCAAACCTAAACTGTGTGTGTCCCCTTATAAACACCATATAAAGATCTCACCCCCAGAGATTGTTACAATGTCTGAGACAGGATCTTCAATATTCAGAAAGATTACTAATTCCAAGATATGTTACACTGCAGTCAGGCAGTTCAACTTCCACTTCCCTGCATTCTTCACAAAAAGGGGCTGTGAGCCAGGCATGGAGGTGCATGCCTGTAATGCCAGCATTTGGCAGGAGAATCAGGTGGATGGAGAAGGGAGAGACACAGACACACAGAGAGGCCTAAGCACAGCAGACCATACACTACAGCCAACTCCCAGTCTCAAAGCTCTGACATAGAAATTGCTTTCAGTAGAGGGTATACAATATCTGCTAAGAAAACGTAAGTACTTCATATACAGTAGGTGTTCCATAAATGCTCAAATGGCCAGGTAAGAAAAGCAAATAGCTTTTCTCTTAGTAACACCAAGTTCACAGGCCAGTCCTTAAGGCTGCAGGCTACCACTTGCAGGGTCTCTACTCATTGACGTTGATGAGAGTTTTACTTCAGGGAAACTGTACAATGAGAATGGCCCTGTAGTTCCACCTGAGGGCTATCTACCTGAGATCTGTCTGGGGACATGTGGGATAACAGGCAGGTCCCAGAGAGGCTATAGCTAGGTAGGAAGCTGTCAAACAAGTTTCAGACATTTTACAATAGCTGTAACTAAAGGAGGATGCCCAGATCAAAGGGGCATCCCTGTGGGCTGCAAAGCAGCCACTGGTTGGCATCAGCTCTGTGCATTTCAACTGAAGCCACGTCTTCCAGGACATAGGTAAGCAGAGAGTCCTCTGATCTGAGGAGAGCCTGTGTGACTAATAAGAGGCTACCTGAGAGAGCTGTAAGATGGCCCCCGACTCACCCCCACTGACAGAGGGACCTGGGCTGCTGGAGCTTGGCGTTTGCTTCCTAAGTCCCCAGCGACAAGGTCTGCAGGGACACATTCAACTAGCACCTAAAATTCAGGCCAACAGCAGAAGCCTAGGACAGTAGGTGAGGGCCACAATGGTCTGGTCTGAAGTGGTCTGTGTCAGAAGAACAGTACAGCTAAGGCTATCAAGTACTCAGGACGTCCAGACTCCCAAGACTACACTAATTGCCAGCACATGCCAGGCAGTCCCTGCTGTCCACATTGTTCTTTGCGGGTAGGGATGAGGGTGGAGACAGACACAAGTCAGTCTCAAGGAAGGGCTTCAGGCCACAAAGCTCTGAGGAGCATGCTCACGCTCTGCATCAGGCCTCCTACAGGCCTCGTGCATCCTAAGCTACACCATGGTTGTCACTAGTACTCAGCCCCCTTAGGAACAGAGAAAATATGTTTTTATCCACATTTTAGCCATAGGAGAACCAAAAGCCCACAGGAGAAAGTACTTTACAAGAAGAATGGAGACTCATCTAAGGTCACAAAACCAAAACCTGGCCCTGTGTACATGGGTGCCAAGTGCTGAGAACCCTCTCTACCTGATCTGCAAGGTTAAGCTGACCTACCTATTGGTCTCCAAAAGCCTGATGTGCTTGTCCCCCAACACCCTCAAGAACTGCACCCCTGGAGCACAAGTGAGACCCTCCCATAAGCAGCTATGATGGTCAGGGCCAGCTCTACAAGTTCACTGCCATCCTTACTGTCGTCCTCCGAGGCCAGGTCCTGCTCAGCGTTGGCATAGGTGCGCAGGAACTCGGCGAAGGCCCCATCCCGGTCTAGCAGCTCCTGATAAGAACCCATCTCTGAAATCTTGCCGCCACTCATGACAATGATGACATCCACTTGGGGCAGGTAGCTGATACCATGGGTGACCAGGATCCGTGTCTATGGGTAAAACATAGACCTGGGCCCATCAGCACCACGGAGGAGACATCATGGCCCGATGAGATGAGGAGTATCTCAGGGCATGGCTCAGGTCCAAAGGCTGTGGGTACACACACACCCATTCACATCCCACCCCCCATCTCCCCTCCCTCCCTCCCTCCCTCCCTCCCTCTCTCTCTCTCTCTTGTTCTCTCTCTTGCTCTCTCTCTCTCTCGCTCTCTCTCTCTCTCTCTCTCTCTCTCTCTCTCTCTCTCTCTCTCTCTCTCTCTCTCTCTCTGCAGGACCCACCCTGTATCAGGCAGGAGCAACGGGGACAAAGAGAGTAGAGCCCTGCCTGGTCTCCAGGGATAGAGACAGAATGAACCAGTATTGGGGTAAAAAGAAGACAGTGTAGGGAGAATGGTAGTGCGGAGTTAGGAAGACTATTTGGGAAGGGAACTCTAAGAGGAAGACAAACTACCAAGACTGTGAATGAGGGGATAGCAAGGCTACCACACTACCTGCATTAGACAGCCCATTCTGTTTGCAGTACTGGGGCCTAAATTCAAAGCCTCTGCACACTAGGCAGGCACCCTATCACAAGGCTACAACCCCAGCCCTGTCTTTTAAGGTAAGTTCATGCTGTATAGGCCAGGGTAGCCTAACTCTTTCATCAGCCTCCTCAGTGCTGGGCTAATGGGCACACATCAGCATGTCTAACACTGACGTTTATGTTTTAGACAGGAACTTTCCCTATCCTTCCAGCTCAAACCTAGCACAGAATCAGTCTATGCTGCACAGCTCTGCTTGTCCGCCATGCTGCGCAAAGCCACATGCATCAGACTACCAACAGATGGCAACCCATCTCTTCTTCAAGAGCTAGGTGGCATGGTCATGGCTTAAAAGATGATACACACAGCATACCATCTCTAAGGGAAGGATAGGAAATACTTTCTTTGGGTTTGTTGTTTTCTTTTTTAAACCATAACATTCCTTTTTACACGCACATTGCTACTTTATACTTAGGAGATAAGAGCCAGTGTGTTCCTCCATCACTCTAAAAAAACAAAACAAACCCCAGGATCACAGCCTGTTTCCTCCCTGGCTAAAGCAGGCTGAGCCATCTTCCTACCCCAGGCTCTACCTCAGCCCTGCCCTGCCCTGCCCTGCCCTGCCCTGCCTGGGCCCATCATGGAGAAGGAACAACAGCCTTACTGGAGGTCTGGGTAGCCTCATGAGGAAGAAATGTCCTTTAACCAGTGAGGCAATCAATTCACATGGGGCCACCAACTCA
The DNA here is from genome assembly GCF_947179515.1 of Apodemus sylvaticus. NCBI lineage: Eukaryota > Metazoa > Chordata > Mammalia > Rodentia > Muridae > Apodemus > Apodemus sylvaticus. The sequence continues at coordinate 109,051,992 of NC_067481.1, read as the reverse complement.
CCTTATAAAGACCTGGTAAGATACCTGTCTTTGGGGAGGTGGCAGCTGGCTCGGTTCATAAAATGCTTGTCTCACAAGGATTTGACTTTGATCCCCAGGACCCATGTGAAAAAGTCAGAAATGGTGACACACCCCTATAATCCTGCCCCCAGGGAGGCAGAGGCAAAGAGACAGGAGGGTCAGCATAGTTTTAATCAATCTAGGTTCGGGAAGAGATCTTGTCTCAAAGAACAAGGTGATTGTACCTGAAGTGAGGACACCCATGATTGAATTCTACCTTACACCTGTAAACACACACACACACATACATACACATACACACACACACACAGGAAACATGAAAGCCCAAGAATCAAAGACTTGTCCAGGGCCACACTGCCAATCAGCTGAAGTCCTGGCCCTGGAAGAATACCTTGTTCTTCAGTAGGCCCATGGGACCAACCACCTTCTCAAAGATGTGCTTCCCAACATGAGCATCCACAGCCGAGAGGGGGTCGTCAAAGAGGTAGATGTCAGAGTTACAGTACACAGCCCGGGCCAGGCTCACACGCTGCTTCTGGCCCCCTGACAGGTTCACACCCTAGGAAGACAGGGTGGAGAGTGAGTTTCTTGGGATCCTCAGGACCCCAGAACCATATAAAACAAGAATGGGGACAAAAGAGCTACTGATTGGGGCACCTGATCCCCAGCAGGTGCTCAGAGCAGGGAGGCAGACAGTCGGGCCTGCTGGCATGCCTATCGGCCCAGCTGCTCAGGGGCTGGGAGGCAGGAAGGTAGCAGCTCAAAGTCATGCTGGCAACATCTCAATTGAAAAGTAAAAGAAGAGCTGCAGGTGCAGCTTAGTTACAGAACATGTGCCCTGCCTGTCCCGGGGTCTCTAGTGCCACAAGAAAGAGGAGGAAGTGGCAGTTTAATGACATCTCAAAACTCATCAGTCTATAGAAAAGTCTACAGAAGACAGAGATACAAAATACAAGGACAGTATTATTTGTATACTATGATGCTGTAGCTGACATAGTTACTGTTGCTGTTAGTGTTCTGTGTTGAGCATTACTCTGAGCAACCATTCCTATTAAAGTCACATAGTGAAGCTGACAGCACCTAGGGCACTCTACTCACAGAGGAAGGCTCACCACTGAGTAACAGCAACCCACTCCCAACAATGAGTAACCAACACCGTGGCCATGTACAGCTCAAGTGTCCAATGACACCTATTGAGTAAACTGTACCAACCTGTGCCAAGACTGATCCTAGTAGCCAGCTCTCATATTCATGTGTGTGTGTGTGTGTGTGTGTGTGTGTGTGTGTGTGTGTGTGTGTATGTGTGTGTGTGTGTGTGTGTGTGTGTGTGTGTGTGTGTGTGTGTGTATTGGCAGTGCTCAGGATAGGGCTCAGGGCCTTTGCCCATACTAAACAAGTATTCTATCACTAAGCCACACTGCTATCAATTTTTAGTATTTTATTTTGAGATGGGATCTTGCTAAGTGGCCTAAGCTTACAAGGTTGCCTCAAACTCATGACTCTCCTTGCCTCAGCTTCCTGCATTCTGGGATGATAGGCCCAGCTTAAAAAAAAAAAAAAAACAAAGGTCCCTTTGGTCCCTGCTTATTGACCTGAAGTAGACAAAAATCAGTCAATCCTTGACTCCCTTCAAACTCTGGCACTGAGACTTGAAGGGGACAGTCAGGTGTCTCCTAGTACTAGATCCCAGCGTTAATCAGATGGGATAAAGCTGATAAGCAGGCTGCCGACCAACCCCCAGCCTATTCCGAAGACCCTGGCAGTCCTGCCTTGGAGCCCACTCAGACCCTTCAGCTTGCTTGGTACCGCCAACCTATATAAACAAGGGTCCTAGCCAACCCAAAGGAGCTCCAGGTCCATGCCAAGGAAAAGACACCATGCATTAAATAAGCACGTTGGTGAGAAGATCCTTGGCTGGAGATGAGGAACAGACAAACTCAGCTCCTCCAGGAGGTCCCTGTCGCTATGGGTGGCTGTACTTCCAGCACATACATGACACAACCACTTGCACTGGAGCAAACGGGTTGGGAGGCACATAGAAGACCCTCTTCCAATGTGGCAGCAGAACAGGTGACACAAGGGACTTTAAAGAGTCTCTTTCCCATGTGACTTGACATCAGGTAAGTCCTCTAGCCCTTAGCTTCCCTTTCCTCAGCGATGCATTAGGAATCAGAGTAAACCCCTCTCATGAGCTGCTAAGCAGACGACTTAGGTTAAAAATGTTACTATGGCAGCAGAGTGAAGAAGTCGGTGCCAGCTAGTCTAGAGCTGTCTCCATCATCACTCATAGACACATCCCCGAGGCACACTGTGTGACTGGCAAGGGAAATCACTTCTATTGTCTTGTCCTGTGAGTAGCAGAGTGTGTGGCAAAGCAGAGCATACCTTTGGTTTTTATTCTCTTAGAGTCTACATCACCATGTGAGAGGTGGTCAGACACCTCAACTGAGACCACAGCACCAAGAGCCATATGTACAGACCCTCGACAAACTTACATACCTTGATAAAAGGAGCACCGCCACAGGCCAGAGCCTGATGCTGCAAGCTGTACCCAAGCCATACTCACCTTCTCACCAATCTCTGTGCGGTCCCCGCTGGGCAGGATTTCCAAATCCGGAAGAAGGGCACAGGCTTCCATCACTGTCTTATAGTAATTTTCCTGCAGGGGGTGCCCAAACAATATGTTCTCCCGGAGAGAGTCATTCTGGATCCAGGCCTGCTGAGGCACGTAGGCCACGGAGCCCTGTGTGCCAGGCAGTGGAAAGGAAAGACAGATTGACTTGATAAAAAGAAAACAGCAGACAGCTGCCTGCGAAAAGAACCAACTGCCCAAAACACACACAGCCAGGACAAGAACAGAAAAGAGCAGTGATCCACCAGAACAACACAGACAAGGAACAAATGAATCCAACTCCTTCAAGAGACAGAAAGGCCAACATGACTGGACAAGGGTGACTTATGGGAGAGGAGGGCAGGCAGGAAAGCAGGTGTCAGAGACTAGTTCACACATGGCTAGTGTCATGCCCACCTATCAAAAAAAGGTGATAGAAAGCCACAAAGGATTCTAAACTAAGGGAATATAAATCAATGACCTAAATCTGCATCTAAAATCTCAGAAAAAAAGACCCAATTGCTATTTAAAAATTCCAGTTCCTGAGCCTCAAGTGTCAGGAAACCTGAATTGTAAGGCTCACAAGATACTCAGCCACAGGCCATGTCTACCAAGACACTGGGGGAAACCAACATTTTCAATATACTTTCTGAAATCACCAGCTATAAATAGTTCTTAGACACACAACACCAGTCCCTGGAGTGGTAGGAAGCCAGGAACTGTGAAACAGACTGCAGCATGGATCTAATAGCAAGCAATTTCCCTTTGTCAACTTTGGGCATGTTGTCCACCCACTACTTGGAAGAAACAAAGGGACACATTATGAAGCAACAGGTATTTGCCTGGACCCAGATGCTGTCCACTCACTTTAAAAGGGCACTGAACCAGGGAAGGAAGGATCTGGATTGAAATCAAACAATGGCATAAGGCCACAACCCCCAATTTGAGTTCCCAGGGGAAGGGGATGCAGATGCCAGGCAGGTCCAGGCACACACACCTGGCACAAGCTAGCTGAAGTAAACTAGTTGGAGTTTTGTTTTGTTTTTTTTTTCCTCTTCAGCCGCTCCAGCTCCTGGTAACACTTTGGATCTTATTTACATAGCAGGCAAAGGCCTTCAAGGGAATTAAATCCTTGTAGAAAAGCCCCCAAGGGGCTCATTCACAGCAGCCTTCAACTCACACAAAGTTTAGCTCAGCTCAGAGCATGCTGGACCTTGAAGTGCTAAATTCACAATTTAAGTAACACTAAGGATTTAAAATGTGTTTCTTACACCAGATTCTGAGATTATTCCAGCCACATCAATCAGTACTGAAGTTATGACCTATTTACAAGACTCAAAAGAAAGAAGCCAGAAGTTTCTATCCATAGAGACTAGAGGATAAAGTCAGAGAGGGGGTTGGAGGATCCTTCCTTGAGGGGATGCTGAGATATCCTCCGAAGTCCTCACCCCTCCTTTCCTCTGTCCCGACATTTTCAGGCAAATATATCATTGTATTTTGGTCATATTCACCATTGTGCTCCTCCCTTTCTTGGTTTCTTCCACCCTCAAATAGCCCTTTCTGCTTTCATCTCTCTCTCTCTCTCTCTCTCTCTCTCTCTCTCTCTCTCTCTCTCTCTCTCTCTCTCTCTCTCTCCCTCTCTCTCCCTCCCTCCCTCCCTCTCCCTCCCCCCTCCCTCCCTCCCCCTTTTTCTCTCTCTCACACACACACTAACACACACTCACACACACTCACACACACACACACACACACAATATGAAGCCAGGAAAATGGTTGGGGCTGGAGATCATGTGAAGTGAAATAAGTCAAAATCAGAAGGAAGGCAGGAGCCACGAATGACCACTCCTTGGCAGTCCATCTAAGTGCTCACAGGCTGCTTACTGAGCAGCTATCACACAACCCACTAGCCAAGGGCAAAGAAAGAAGTGGCTGTCACTGAAACCTTGCCTTCCTAGATGAGCAGAGACGGCTGCTTCTTTCAACAGTTTGTAAGAGACACTGGGCTGAGCGAGCCTTCCTCCCAGACCATCTCTCCTACCTTGAGATCATCATCCTACCTTGAGAGTCACATGTCCCTCCACCTTGTCCATCTCAGCCAGCAGGGCTGACAGCAGAGATGACTTCCCGCAGCCTACCTGGCCCACCACGGCCACAAGGGCTCCTTCAGGAATGGAGAAGGTGATGCTGCAGGACACAATGAGAAGCTGGAAATGGCACAATGTCCTATACCCTCCCTGCTGAGGGGGGCTCATGGCCACTGGCAGTGATCGGGGCCTGAAGACCTCCAAGGCTGTGGGGCAAGGTGGGCTATGGCCTCAGGGACCCACTGTAAATGCATCCCAAAGCCCAGCCAGCACAGAGCCCAAGGGCTACGGGTCACCCAAGAGAACTGATAGAGGTTCCACCTCTCTGGCTCCACAACACTTTGTCCCCATGACAAGCCACCTCCAGGTGAACTCAAGTTCTCAAGCACCTGGAACTGGCTAAGAAAGTCCAGAGGATAGAAGACCAGGGTAACAAGCCAGGTTTGGAAAAAAGATTCAAGAGACTGAGGGGCTATACAAAGAGACCAGAGCTGAGTTCCAAAATGACCTTACCAACTGTAGTCTTTATGTTTGTGTGTGCATGTGTGTATACTTGTGGTGGCCAGAGGTCAACACTATTCCTCAAGCTCTGTCTGCCTTGTACTGTTTTAAGACAAGGTCTATCACTAGCCTGGAGCTTTTCAAATATAGCAGGATGGCTAAGGCAGTAGTTCCAGGAATCTCAAGCACACACTGCGACATCCAGGTCCTCATCCTGCACAGCAAGCACTTTACTGACTCAGCCATCTCCCCAGAACCTTCCACCCTGACCCCCCGTAAGGTCTCACAGCCCAGGCTGGCTGCCCACTCACTATGTAACCAGGGCTGATCCACGACTCTGGCTCCTCCTGCCTCTGCCTTCCAAGTGCTGAGATTACAGGTGAGCCCCACCATGCTCAGCTTTGAAATGGCCTGCTAACAAACAGAAGTGGTGGTACACACCTTAAATCCCACCACTCAGGAGACAGGAGACAGAGGCTGGTGGATCTGTGTAAGTTCGAGGCCAGCATGGTCTGCATGAGTTACAAGCTAGTCAAGACGACATAGTAAGGCTCTGTCTCAAGAAGAAGAAGAAAAAAAGTGAAGAAACAGAGCTGTAGGATCTACAGCCACAGTAGGTTGTTACCATGCGTCACACTGCTGCTTTTCAGCTGATAGTTCAGCACAATGGTCTCCATGCCCAGACACAGGCATCCCAGGCCCCGAATCAGGGTCCCTTCCCTGAGTACTGGTTTCAATGCTGGCTAACTACACGAATCAACTGTTTGATTCTTCTGTACGCATGTATGAGTGCAAGGTAGAGGGAAAACTCAGGTGTCATTTCTCAGGTACCATCCACCTTGTTTTTTTTTAAAGACAGGGTTTGTCACTGGCCTAGAACTCACCAAACTGGCTATTGAGCCTCAGGAATCTTCCTATTTCTGCTTCCCCAGTGCTGGGATTACATGGTGTCACCATACCTGGCTTTTGTCATAGGTTCTAAGGACCACATTCAGATCTTTACTTACTGAGTCCCTTCGATAATTCCTGAAACACGCATTACTGCTGAGTCTTTTGTGCTGCATTTGTGAGGAGCAATGTCATGGGACCACCCTGTGCACAGCACCCAGGGAAGCAGTTCCTCCCTTCTTCTAGGGGAGACCAGAATATTCTTATAGGCTAAGGTGAGTCAAAGGTTAAACAGAAAAGACTGGAGATTCAAAGTGGCAGGTGAAGGGACCAGGAATCCTGCATTCCAGAAAGATGGAGGCAATGGGGTGTTGGCACAGGAAAGAGAAAGGCATTATACATAAAGGAAGAGGATTTGTTAGCCCTAAGAAAGACCTTTACACTCTGAGTAGTTAGTAGAAGGGACAGACTCCTTTCTCTGAACAGTCTATACAGCAAGCGCACTGCCATGTCTGCAGGTTCCTAAAACCCTGGATCATGCTTTACCTGAAAATAGACCTTCTCACTGCTCCAAACCCCAAATTCCCCTTTGGCCCAGGAGCATGACTTCCTGTCACAATCAGAAGGGACATCTCTATACCAAGCACCTTCTGAGCTGCTCCTCACAACAACCTAAGCAATTGTGACTGAACCTTATTCCAGATGGGTAAACTGAGGCTCAGAAAGGCACAAGTTAGGGTCACAGAGGTGAAGAGTATTTAGAGCCAGTGTCAGTGTGCCCACTTCCCAGGCTTACCCATTCAGTGTGGGAGGTTCACCCCTGGCCCAAGTGAAGGTCGCATTCTTCACAGTGATGCTATTCATTCCTTCACCTGGAAAACATTAGGGACAACATGTCAGGAGTCAACAGGTGCATGCTCAGATGCCCTCCTCTTGTCCTCTGCTGAAGCTGAAGAACCTCACTGGTTACTCAGTGCTTGGGGACACCCTCCCATTTCTCAAGCTGGAAAGGCTCAGTATGAGCCAAGGTCAAGGAGAAAAAGTCACAGCCTCATGTAAACCTCTCTCCACGAGGGTAAATAGCATCACCCCCTCCTCACACTCCATAGGCTGTCCTCTAGTTTAAAGCTAGGGTCTTATCCCCCAACACTTGGACCCTAAGACATCTTCCCTTTCTGTTCCCCTCTCTTAGCCATTCTACCCTGCCTACCTCCTAGCAGATCAACATTTCTATAGCTTCAGTGACAACCAACTGAAAACAGCATTTACTGGAAGGTTGCTGGGTAAGAGGACATGCTGCAGAAAGTGGGGGAGGGGAGCTTGGCCAATGCCCACAGTATAAGGTCCAGATTCCTGCGGATCTGACCCTGCTTCATTTCTCTCCCCTTGTATTACTTTCGGTTCTGTCTCTAATTTTTAAGTCCCTTAATTAGCTATCAGAAACTTCCAGAGAGTGACAGGCCATAACAGAGAGGTTAGTAGCTAAATGAAACTAACCACAGCTCCCCCAAGAGGAAAAGGCTTGCTTCTCACTGTGGTAAGGTTCAAACCAAGGTACGTGCTAAGCAGAGCCTATATCCTCACAAACAGGAAGCTGGGCTCATCACTGCAAAGAACTGGCCAAAGCTGCGGCAGTCAAAGCACAGCAGCAAGCTGAGCTTCAGCAGGGCATGACAGGCAGGACTGCAAGGTGATTAGACACTCTAGAACAGCAGTGCTGACCCCGGCTCGGTAGCACCTGCAGGGAACTGAGTACAGTCTGGCTTTACGAGAGCTCTGCGTGGCTCCCTTGGCTCTGGAGTCTGGTTTGCTGGTCCCATAGCCAGAGAGCCCCAGGAACACAGAAAACCATAGAAGACACTTCCAGCATTTGCTTGGGCTGTAAATTCTCAAAAAGGAACAACTGTCCTCCTAGGGGACACTCAGAAGTTCCTAAAGATCATTTTGTTATCACCCTGGGATGAGTACTATGAAACATAGCAGGGAGATGCCAGGGGTACTACTCACCACCACAGTCATAAGGCTGACCTCAACAACAACTGTAAACCCCAAAGGGCACCCAGTGTGATGACCTGCTAAGGGCAGCGGAGAGCAGCTACTAACCTCACAGAACAGCAGACCTGTGACTTGCACATCACCATTTATCTCCTACAATAGCCCACAAGACTTCTGGCACTACATACATCGACACCTCGCACCAGTAGCCATGTACTATCACCAATTCTGTTTTCTGGGCTCTGGGCCAGAGGGTGTAGGTTTGACCCCAGTACTACCACTTCCCAGCTGGGCAGTCTCTCTAGATCTCTTTCCTCCTATGAGCCAGGGCTAAGCTAAGGGCACCACACTGGATCACTACAGCAGGAAGCGCATGCGCACAGAGGCCTGAGAACAAAGCCTGGCAGGAGAGCAGGTGAAGAACTCTCAGCCAAGGACTTCCTTTCTGGGGGCCTCAGGCAAGTTTGCTGACCCTGGTTCCTTCTCCAAGGGCCATGAAACAGTGGGTGTATTTTAGAAAAGGCTTACCTCTCCTGGAGCCACTAACAGTGACTGCAAACGGCCTAGAGACTCCCAAACAAGACCCCAGCTCAAGGGCTGGTCAGAAGGATCAACTAGTCTAAGAAATAAACCCAGTGATAAAAATCCATAGGATGACTGGCTAGGCCTAGAGGCACAGCTCTGAACTCGGAGTTATCTAGGAGGCTCAAGATCCCAAGTCTGACCAGCCTGAGCAACATAGACCATGTCTCAAAAAGTAAAATGTTGAGCTGAGGCTGTTAGCTCAGTAGTAGAGCACTTACCTAGCGTATGTGAAGTCCTGTGTTCAACCTCCAACAGTCAATCAATCAACCAATCAATCAGTCAATCAGTCAATCAATCAATCAATCAATCAATCAATCAATTAAAAGCATTCAATGAAAGGCACTCCCATTACCCAGATGAGAAAACTGAAGCTCTGAGTGCTCAGAATTAGGTGGAAACAGAAACTGGGAGATCCCTCACCCAGGACAGTGCCAAGGCCTGGGCTGAAAAGCCCAAAGCTTCCCTCACACGCAGGAGCAAGCGGGGACAACATACATAGGGAAGCCCCTTTCTGCCCCCTCTATAGAGGTAGGACCCTGGGTCTTGTAGGCAAGCTGGGCCGATTCAATCCCTGGGGAGGCCAGGAAAGGAGCCAAAGTGGGTAGAGGACAGGCACCCACCATCCTTGATTGACCACCGCTCAATGCTGTCTGTCTCCAGCTCCTCATGAGACAAAAAGATCCTGAGACGCTTGAGAGATACGCTGGCCTGAGGAAGAAGCACAGGATGTGTCACCTTGATAGCATGTGGGCCACCTATCACCCTGAGCCTGGTTCAGCCTTAGAATAAAACCTACGCCCACAGAAATCACTACACGAAGGGCAGGGGCTTCCTCATGCAATGGGAGTTGGAAGACTGAGTTTGACCTCAACAAATTATTGGATTCTGGAACCTAATTACAGAAAGACAACACATGCAACAGAGCATATGGACAAAGGGTCTGGGTTTGCTAAAAAATCCTTCAGTGCCGTAAGAATGAAAGCAGGAAGTAGGGATGGAAACAGGAAGAGGGAGAGAGGTCCTCATAGTTTTCAACAAGCCATCAAGACCCATCAGCAAGATATGAAATTGAAAAAATGGGCCAAGACCTGTGTTTTTCAAAACACCAGCTTAGAGGCCAGAGAAACATAGAATATTCCAGAAAGATTATTTGAGACTGAAAGGGAAGTATTGCTGTGAAGTCTGTACCTCCTATCTGGGATGGAGTTTTAAGCCAACCTAGACTACAAAGCCAGGCATTCTGTGCCAAGGAGGAAAATGTGTTTCTTTCTCAGAGTAGAATCAAGTGACCCCTTACTGCTGAGAGAGGAACCGTGCTCGGATAGTAAGTGGATCCATGCACAGGGCTCTACTGAGTCCTCTTATGATAGAGCAGCATGGACAATTCGGAAAAGCATGGTCAAGGCTGCACAAATAAACCAGTGGGGCAGCTTGGGTCCAAATGGCACTGAAGAATCTGTGGATTCCATGGGTTAGAGTACACATGCCCCCTCCTGTTTCCTTGCCACCCACATGCCTATACAATGTTAATGACCATGAGAAAATGTCACAGCTCCCACATCCACTCCTGGTTCCCACTGTCCCGTACACATCTGTGCAGGACGCTGATGCTGACCATGGTAGGATTCCGAGAGCCCCTATGTCACCCTCCTGGCTCCCTCTGTCTGATACACACCTGTACAATGCTGCTGATAACCATGGGCAGGATGTTGAGTGGGAAGCGTAAGATATTAAACAGGGCTAGGGACACGAAGGCTTTCTTTGCATCTAGGATGTTTCTCTCATCCACAGTCACAAAGACAGCAAAGGTTGACAGGGCCACCTGCAAACAGAGCCAAGTGTTGAATGGTGGAGGAGTCATAGCTGCAGCAGTCCTGGAAGGGGTGAGGATCCAGTAAGGACAGACCCTTCCACGGGCTTTAAAACGGCAAAAGCCCAAGGGAGATGGGAGAGGGGCGAATACGAAAGCAGCGCTCCTGCGTCATAAAGGACGGACCAGTAAGATGGATGACCAGCTTTTCAAACACCTGGCCACTGTATAAGAACTCTTGGTGTACAGGTGACGCTGGGGTCCATTGCCAAGCATACAAGAATTGTTCAATTGGTAGTGGGCGCTCCTAGCATGCACGAAGCTCTGAGTTCACCTCCAGTAGTGAATGAGCCAGGTACGGTGGTGCATGTCTGTAGTCCCAACACTGGAGAGGAGGACCCAGGAGGATCAGAAATGCCAAGTCATCCCTGGCTACAGAGGGAATTCAAGGCCAGTCTGGGCTATGAAAGACCAAGTCTCAAAAACAAAACAAAAGCCAGAAAGTCCCCATAGTGAGGGTGGCACAAGACAAGTTGGTACCTGGTGAATCTGGGTCTGCATATCCCTCCTCTATTTCTGAGATGGGAGCCTCCCTGGTGCAATCTAGTGGGGGATGGGGAAGGGTCCTCTGGGACACAAGTGAAATAAGAAATCCAGAAAAGCATATGTACAGAACAGATGACCAGCCCTGATCCTGGAGCCATCAAAGGCTCTCCCCTGAACAAACCCAGAGCAGGAGAAGTCATGCTTCTCATGCACATCCATGCCATTTCCAGCACCGCTAGAAGGCAGTGGGCTATGAAGCCAGAACCTATTCACTCAGAACACGTCGATTCTGTGGCTGGGTATGGGCTCTGCTCCCCATATGGAGCTGGCACACCTATGAAAGTACAACCAAGCCAAGTGCTGGGTACAGATCCTACTGCATTACCCAAGACTCTGGGTTTATTCCACTTTACATGCTTGGCCAGGTCCCTTGAACTATGCTGCCAAGGATTACATCCTTCTGCAACCCTGGGTCTGATGTAACCAGCAAGGAGACCTGCTTTCTGCTCTACCTGTCACTAACCAGCCAGCAGACCCAAGGAAACTTTGAGAAAAAATTATGCAAAATCTGTGCCCAAGAAGGGAGGCAGTACTCCAAAGGCCACCAACACCTATGGTGTGAGCAGTCCCACATGGTGCTCTTCCAAGAAGCCTGGAATGTAAGCCTCATCGATTGTTCTTTTTTTTTTTTTTTTTTTTTAACTTTTTTGAGACATGCACCTACTCTGTAGCCCTGGCTGTCCTGGAACTCACTGTATAGACTTAGGCTAGCCTCTGGCACTGAGTGCTAAGGTGTGTGCCAGTATAGGTATACTGATTAAAATTTATTTCTTTGTGGTTTTTTTTGGTTGTTGTTTTGTTTTGTTTTGTTTTTTCAAGACAGGGTTTCTCTGCATAGCCCTGGCTGTCATGGAACTCACTCTGTAGACCAGGCTGGCCTCGAACTCAGAAATCCGCCTGCCTCTGCCTCCCAAGTGCTGGGATTAAAAGTGTGAGCCACCACCGCCCGGCAAAATTTATTTCATAACTCACACATTAAAATACAGATTAATGATGTGCTGTGTGATGCATTGACACGTGAACTCAGGCCCCACACTATCCCTCCACCATTTCTCTCAATATTGCAGTAAAAACACATTCTTTTGTTCTAGCTTTTCCAAATGGACCAGAAGGGTCTGGTTTATCTGGTGGTACTAAAGCTCCCATCTGACAGTAATTTCACACCAACCCATCAACCTCTTCCCATCTCTTTTCCACATGCAAAGTGTTTGCTCAAAAGCCTCTAAAACAGCCAGGCAGTGGTGGCAAACACCTTTAATCCTAGCACTTGGGAGGCAGAGGCAGGCAGATTTCTGAGTTTGAGGCCAGCCTGGTCTACAGAGTGAGTTCTAGGACAGCCAGGGCTACACGGAGAAACCCTGTCTCGAAAAACCAAAAAAAAAAAACCAAAAAACAAAAAACAAAAAACAAAAACAAAAAAATCCTCTAAAAATATTCCACACAATGGAATATTAATTACTTCACCATTAAAATGTCATTTTTACAGATAATAATATGATATAATAAGATATAATAATATAAGATAATTCTGTGCCTCCTATGACAAACATTTACATTTGATTTATAAGACAGGTTTATTCCTGTTGGATGTCAGAACATAACTATAGAACCCAATCTGGTTAGTGGACCATGAGTCTGGATATGGCTTTCTGCCTTTGTTTCCCAGATATAAACTATGGTATATGCCAAGCAATTGTGTTTCCATTGTTCTGTCCTGAGAAAGTTTGGGAAAGGGCTGCTCTGTCTGTTCATATTTAGCATATGTTCTATGTAATATAACATATAAGCATAGTAATATGTGCTTACTGCCTTATTTACATGCTTTTCTGATCATGTGTTTCTGAACTCAAGCCACCGTCTTTGGTTCACTGCTCTGTGTGTTACACTCCTGTATAAAAGCACACTGAAACGGAAGGAAGGTTGTCTACATTAGAGTCCATCCCACTCTATCAGGTCCTCAGATCCCAGATGGCGTCAGATTTCTGTCAGGATGATAGAACTGAAGCAATACAACTTCAGTCACTCATTCGCCCACCTATATGCAGGTACCATATAGACATCATTATGCTAAGTCCTCTGATGTGGGGACCAACACAGCATGCCAAACTCTCATCAGTAGAGTGTAGCATAGTAGTCATTACCCCAGGGGCTGGAAATTACTTTACAGAGGAGTCCAGGCCAAATAAGAGGCAAGCAGCTTACAGATCACCAAAGAATATCCAAACCACTGGCTTAGAAAATGGCATCAAGTGACAGACACTAGGCTCTAACCCAGGATAAGAGGCAAGGCTCTCTGTATGCCACGTCTGTCTTCTCTCCCTGTAGGTGAGTATCACCCATCCTGGAACCTGCCAGTGGATGGTTCCACAGGAAAGGCAGCACAGACCACATATTGTCTCCTAATGTAGGCAGAGACTAGGCACCTTAGGACCCAACCCCACCCATAACTGGCTCCAACTGTTTATTGCCAAAAGGCTCAGCAGACTGTCCCGGGAGCCCAGCACTTTCAGCCTTTCCTGCTACTGTGGTTTCAGGGTGAAAGCCCTCCACAGGCTGATGTGTTGGGATCCCTGTTTTCCAACTGGTGCCATGTGGACATGGAACCTTTGGGACCCCAGGCTTAGCTAGCAGATACTGGCTTCCAGGATAAGCCTTCCAGGTTATAGCCTGGCCTTGCTTCCTTATCCACCAAGATGGAAGAAAGCCATGCTGAAAGCTCTCGATGTACTACACATGCAACACCATCCTAAGAACCACAGTAGCCTGATATCTGTGATCAAAGTCATGCCCTCTTCCATTAAGCTGCCTCTGTCTGAGATTTTTGTCACAGCAATTAAAAAAGTATACCCAACTCAGTCAAAAACCGAGGGGCAAGTTTGGATGGAGGTCCAGAATTCTTTTCTCCAATATTTTCTGGCTTTGGAATGGAAACAAGGAAAAAATATCTTTGAAGGCCAGCATGTTCAATAACAGCCTAGAATGTTTTATTAAAAAGTGTTTCAGGCACATCTTCAGTGGCCTAAAACCATGTGTCCAGTGGTACTGCCAGATATATTCTAAAATTACAGTTTTGTTTATTGCCTATGTCTGAAATGTCAGCTCTGGGAGGGAGTTTATGAACAGCCTGTCCCTGTTCCTCAGAGGATTCAAGGCTATCACTTAGTACCCTGCTTTCCATGGTAATGATCAGATCACATAGGAAGTTCTAAAGTGTGGAACATTGCTCAGATAAACCTTGTCACCTACCCACATCCACCACACCCCTAATTCTCAAAAATGAATACTTCTGCAGTGCCTCCAATTACTATGTCAAAGTAAAGAGAATGAAATGCAACGTGCTTCTGTGTCCACAAGAGAGGTATGGGCCCTGGGAAGAGCCAGCAGAGACACAGACCCTGGAAAGAGTCAGCTGACAGGGTGTGGAGGACAGTGACTTGCTCATGTCAGAAGGCACTTTTTTTCAGAGTTTTAATCAAACTCAGGGTCTTGAGCATTGAATAATTCAATTCTACTAGAATACATAAAACTATTTGCAAGATCTGTCTTATTTTTATTTATCTGTATGTATCTCTGTGTATGTGGCACACATGTGAGTGTGGAACATACACAGAGATACATACAGAACTCCTGGAACTGGAGCTCCAGGTGGCTAACAGCAGCCCACTTTTGGTACTGGAAACTGAATTCAGTCCTCTGGAAGAACTGTTTATTGAGTGTTCGTAAGTGATGGGTCATCTCTCCAGCCCTCCCGAAGGCATCTTAAATATGTATACCTTAGACACTATTTTCCGAAGATAAACAAAACAATGTCACTGAAGCAAAGAACTTGTCACAGCAGAGATGTCGGGGACAGCATGCATCCACACTTCAGGACTTCCTATGTGATCTGGTTGTTACAGTGAACAGTAGGGTATTAAGTGATAGCCTTGGACCCTCTGGGGAACAGGGACAGGCTGTCCACAGACTCCCTCCCAGAGATGACATTTCAAACACGGGCAATAAACAAAACTAATTTTAGAACATGTTTGGTAGTGCTAGTGGACACGTGGTCTTAGGCTACTGACAATCAGTTAGTACGAAGCAGTCACTGGTTCCCTGGAGTCTTATCAGCTATGGTGCTAAATAAGCAGTTTAGTTCAGATAACACTATGTGTGTTTAGACATGTTTATATGCATGTGTATGTGAGTACATGTAGAGGCCAGAGGACAATCTCAGTTGCCATTTTTTAGGGACTGTCCACCTTGGTTTCTTGAAACAGGCTCTGTCACTGGCCAGGAATTCAGCACGTCTAGACTGGCTGGCCAGAGAGCCCATGAATCTGCCTGTCTCTGCCTCACCACCACTCCTAGCTCTATTGAGATCAAACAAAGGTCTTCATTCTTATAAGGAAAGTCCTTCACTACAGAGCCATCACCCCAGCCCTAGAGTGCTTTCTTGTAAGACTTTCTCAATAAAGAAAGCTGATAGCACAGATTTGCATTCTGTAACAGATGGCTGGCTAAACCAGCCATGTGCAGCTGCCAAGGGTGCAATCAAAGTGGGCTGAGGGCATAAGCCTTGGACAGGGGTGATGGAGAAGGCCTTGCTCAAATGGTGATCTTTTATCTGATTAGCTTCATGGTGACAGGGACGAAATCCAGGACATCATACCTTAGCAAATGCTGTGCTCCTGAGCTAAAAACCCCAGCCCCGAACTAGCAGCCTTTGGAAAAGGGTTAGGTGCTGGCTCAATGGCAAAGGCACTTGTTGCCAAGACTGACAAGCTGAGTTCAAGCCCTGGGGCCCACAGGTGGAAGGAGAGGTTCTGGTTGTCCTCTCTCTCTCTGTGTGCCAGAGCACTCACATCCCCTACATACATGCACAGAAATACAGAAGCTTGATTTTAAAAGTTTACAAATATTTAGTTTAAAAACACAAGAAGACATAAGAACCATTCGTTATTGCTGCACTCACCAGGAACGGTGTGCAAACCCACGTGAATGTGCCCACAGCCGCCAGGTAGGCAGATTTCTTCAGCACCTTCAGCTCCTCCTGCCTGATGTTCATAACTTTGTCCTGGAAAGCCAGCTCCCAGGCATACAACTTGAGTACTTTGATCCCATTGAGGATCTCGTTCATCAGCTTGATTCGGTTGTCTTTGCTCTTCATGTGTGCCACCTACAGAGGGAGGGGAAAGCAGCATTCTGAACCCTAGGGCCATCTTCATAGGAACGGCTCCTCCCAGAAGACAAGAGAGCTGGTCCCGGACCCCATGAGCCACACTGCCAGTTCCCGGACCGTGACAAGAAATTCAGCCATTATAAAAACTGAAAATGCTTCAAATTGGGTTGGTTTCAACTGAGAGACCAACTCTGAGCTAAGGAATGGAGGTGGCAAAATCCGTGCAGGCATTCAGATATGGGATGACCCAAACGGGAAACGTAGATTATTCCTCCCTTCCTTTTTCTTCTCCTTCCTTCTTTTCTGCCCTCCCTTCCTCTTGATCCTTCCCGCCTCTAGCTCTCTCTTCATCACAGGGTTTTACTCTATAAGCACAGGCTGGCCTTGAACCCCTAGTCCTCAGCTTCCTAAGTGTGAGACTGACAAGAGTGTGCCACCATATATGCTATTTTTCTTTTTGTCATAACTGTTTTCTAACCACTCCCTGGTCATTAAAACTACTGGCTGGCACTGGTCCTGAGAAGCCATGACAAAGACATACAGTTGTTAAATACTTTAAAACATCTGGCACAGCCCCCTTGGCAGACAACTTTCCAAGCATTTCAGACACAGCCCTTCCCTGCTCAGGCAGGTCAGTGGCATCCTCAGCCCTGAGTTACAGGTCGGGGAGCCACATGCAACCAAACTAAACCTGAAAACAAAACAGATAAGGACATTTTTGGAGATAAACTACTCAGGGAAGTCTACTTCATACCCCAAACCCGTTGCTGGCCTGCTCCATGACATCAGCCTACACCCGACCCCCACCCTATCACAGTCAGGCCACCTGGGCCCATCAGTGCAGCCAAGGACAGAAATCACCCAACAATGGAGCAGAGAAATGGAAGATGAAGAATGTGGGATGTGTCCATTCAGGAAGAGCACCAGGCATGGACATCACTGGGTAAAAGCACATGGACAAAATACTTTACTGCTTTTAAGGGATTCCTAAATAAGTGAACAAATAGGTCTCTGCTTCTGGCTGCTTCTCTTGGGCTCTTTTCCTTCTATTTGTTTTTTTTTTTTTCCAATTTCAATATGTTAGTTTTTGTTTTATATTTTATCATAATAATGTATTATATTCCCTGAGAGGCCTGTTTATTTTCTAATGAGAGACAGAAAGGGAGTAGATCCCAAGGGGGAGGAGGTGAGCGGGAACCTCAAGGAGCAGAGGGAGGAGAGACCGTATCAGGATGTATTACTTATGGGAAAAAAACCATTTTTAATGAAAGGGGGAAAAAGAACTTTTAAAACAACAACAACAAAAAAGCCCTAATTACACAGTTAGAGCTAAAAATCATATGTGAAAAGTTCTAGAGGTAAAGGCAGGCATGGTGGTGGTGCAAGCCTGTAATCCTCGCGGTTTGGTGCAAGAAGACTGAAAGTGAGTCCAGTATAGGTTACAGGAAGGAAGGGAGGAAGGGAGGAAGGGAGGAAGGGAGGAAGGGAGGAAGGGAGGAAGGGAGGAAGGGAGGAAGGAAGGAAGGAAGGAAGGAAGGAAGGAAGGAAGGAAGGAAGATGAAGGAGGAGGGAGGGAGGGAGGGAGGGAGGGAGGGAGGGAGGGAGGGAGGGAGGGAGGGAAGGGAGGGAGGGAGGGAAGGGAGGGAGGGAGGGAGGGATATTGGTTCCCAGTTGCTATGACAGTCATTGCCTTCCAGCTCAAACCAACTCTAGTGCACTGATAATAGCTGTTCTTTGGAAAACTTGCAGAAATTTGAAGGCTGGGCCAGTCAAGGAGGCAGTGTCCCTGGACTATGGCACCTATAATAGATCAGGCTGTCCATCCCAAGCCTGATCATCAAGAAGCTGAGTGACCATCACCTGGAAGACCCAGGCCAGGGCTCAGAACAAAGACTCACGGAGATGGACATCCTACCTGGTAGGTCTTGGTCTTCATGGCCATCACAGCATTGAAGGGCACCATGAAAATCATCACAGCCACCCCAGCCAGCACAGAAGGTCCCAGGCTCTAAGGAAAGACGGTGACAATCACTCAACAAACAGAAAAGAGTCCTGGTATTCACATAATCTAATGTGAACTACATACTTCAGGCAGACCCTACCAAACAAGAATGGTGTCAATCATTTATTCCTTTTATCCAAAGATGGGGCATCAAGAGTTTTCAGTGCTGGGGCTTCCCAACCCTTTTAAAAAATATGCAGCTAAAGCATATTCTTACATTATCTAAAGCATTATCCAAACTCTTGAGAACCAGGTAAGCTATGAAAATTTGACCTTTGACATCTCAGAAAGGCCCCAAGATGCTAGCTAGTTAACCTTCAGCCTGATGACTTATCTGGCAGGCTGGAAAAGTGACTACAAGATTGGCTGGTCACTGACACCATGGGGCTTGGGTTCCTGGTACTCACAGTGCAGGTAAGAGGCATTTGCTTTACATTAGTTGGCAGCAACAGTGTAGCCACACTGTTTTCCCAGCCTCCTTTCTTCTAGAAAGCTAGGTTTTTTTTATTTGACAGGCAGAGCACACATGCAAATGAGCTGCCACACCCATCTCCCCCAGCTCTGCAACTGTTACCTTGACTTGTCAGACTCAGGCTTGTTGATGTCTGCCTTTGCATATGTCTTATCCTTTTTGATTTGTATGTGTACATGTATGAGAATGTGTGCACACATACACACATACACACACATACATACATACACACACACACACACACAGAGAGAGAGAGAGAGAGAGAGAGAGAGAGAGAGAGAGAGAGGCCAGAGGTTGACTTTGACACATTCTTCAGTAACTTTTCATCTCATTTCTTGAGACAGGACAGATAGTTTCATGAACCTGGAGCTCACCGATCTGGTTAAAACAAGCTGGCCAGTGAGCTCTCTGCCCTGACTCCCAATACTGGGATTACAGACGAGTGCTGCTGGGCCCAGCCTTTTGTATGGGTAATGAGGTTCCAAACTCAGGCCATCAGGTTTGCACAGCAGGCCTTTTATAGATTAAGCCATCTCCCTAGCATCTCTGACGGTTTTTCATAACCAATTCTGACTCTACTGCTCTACCAAGAAATCATAAAGCCTGGCCTAACTCTGGGGACCCTGACATAGTTCATGTCACATACTTCATGACACTCCCAGAATAGGCTGGGAGAACATTCTGTGATCAAATGCATTCTTCTTTTTTTTTAATGTTTATTACAATCATTTGCAAGTGGACTTGTGCTTGTTGGACAGGGTATGATACACAAGTGTATATGCATGACGGATGCAATACACAGGTTGAATGTTCATGGGGGGGTGCAGTAAACAGGTGTGTGTGTGTGTGTGTGTGTGTGTGTGTGTGTGTGTGTGTTTTCAGAGCTCAAACTCAGGTCTTACTCCTCGGGATACTATCTGCCTTGTTTTTATGAGATAGGGTCTCTTTCTCTGGCTTAGAACTTAGCTGGTTAGCTAGGTTGACAAGTCAGTGAGCCTTAGAAACCTACCTTTCTCTGCCTCATTTGCCACATCTTTTATAATAGAGAATTTCTGACATTTGAGTGGGGGTTTTTTTGTCTTGTTTTGTTTTTTTGTTTTATTGTTTTGAAGTGGAGGGTCTAGAAGATCAAACTTGGACCTCTGTACTTGTCTGGCAAGGATTTTGTAGATTGATCCATCTCCCTGACCATTCAAGTAAATTTTTAGTGTATTAATTTCATACTTACTGCTTTTTAAAAAATGTATGACATGCATGCGTCTGCATTTTATATGCCACATGAGTACACATGCTGGTCAGCAGAGGCCAGGAGAGGGAATCAGATCCCCTGGAGACAGTTACTAACAACTGTGAGCTGTCTGAAAAGGGTGCTGAGAAACAAGCTTGGATTCTCTGGGGAGCAGCAAGTACTCCTAACCCCTGAGCCACCGCGCCAGCCAATTTACTGCTTTCTCACGCAATATAAATATATTGGGAAATAAAGTTTTACAGCAAATTTTTGATATCTGCTTAGTCTCCCTGAGTATCACATGTTCATTTAGCCAAGGTTCACAATTTGGGACACTGAAGATGCACTGTTACAAGAAGTATTTCTGCAGGGAGAGTAGACCCAAGGCCAAAGAACCCAAAATGTAAGAGCCAGCCTGGTCCTCAGCAGTCACCATCCTATACTGTGAGGGTTGGTGGTCTGAGTAAGGAAAGCTTGCTTGGGTCTTAAAACAGTCTATAGAGGATTTTAATCCAACAACATGGCTGCTCTGGCAGGGAATCCACAGACCTTCTGTCTATGTGATCTAGCTGGAAAGCAGGTGTGCCCCTGGTATACATCTGTAATCCCTAACAACAAAGGCAAGGTGGTTTTGTACACAGAACCAGTCTAATTGAGAGGTAAAGTGACTAATCAGAAAAAGCTTTGGCAGAATGAGTCAGACAGAGATAGGATACACCCAACTATCATAAGAACAGACAGAAAAGAGAGGCTACTTAGAGAGCAGTGTAGAAAGCGAGAGTTGAGTCCATTGAGTTTGGTTGAGTTGAGCTCAGTAGTTTTTACCAGGTAGTTTTACCAGGACAGGTTACAGAAAGAACAAACTAGATACAAATGAAGACAGGACAAGCCAGATAATATGAAGGAGCCAGAAGATGAACAAACTGCCAGTTAGTCTGAGGCCAAGCAGAGCAAGAAGCAAAGTGAGAAGCCAAGAGAAGCCAGACTGAGTCAGTCACCTTGGAGAGGAGTTTGAGCCAGAACAGCTAAGTTGACCAGTCAGCCACAGTTCAGAAACAGCTAGAAAGGGTAAGCTTATTTGGCAGTAAGCCTCCAAGATGACAATTACATCAAGCAAATAAAAGTTACATTTACAACAGTCTTACTATATAGCCCAGACTAGCCTCCAAGTTAGAGCCTTCTTTCTTTATAATTTACAAACAGCCCTAGAAGCTTTCCAACCCTGCACATGGATTACAATTCCTAGGAAAGGGTACATGGCACAGTATATACCTGAAGACTTGTGTAGAGCTATTTCTGTTCTCTGTGTGGGGCTGCAGCTATAGTGCAGGGCTTCTTTCTCCCCAAGGGCCAGGCCCTGGGTCTAATGCTGTTCTTTCTCAGCTGCATCATCATAAGGGTTTTACTCACCACTCCTCTCTATCTATACAAAGTAGTGGGTCTGCTGAGACAGTGGGACTCTGAGAGCACAGGTGCTTGCCACAGAGAGCCGGGAAGATCAGCTGTTTGTCTGCAAGCATGCTTACCCCCAAACCTGATGGTTTGTCTGCAAGCATGCTTACCCCCAAATCCCATATGGTGGACGGAGAAACCTGACCCTCACAATTTGTTCTCTGACCTTCACATGAGTCATGGTACATAAACATGCACACAAAGAAATGTAATTTCTTAACATTTAAACGTAAATTCCATTCAACAGATACTTTGCTGGTGTGATCAAGTACAACACCCACCAGAGATACAGAGACTCCAATGATATCTGTCCACAAGCAACATCCATGGTGTCAGAACAGTATACATCACGAGGTCAAATATCAGGGGCAGGATATTTGGGGAGCTGGGTCAGTAGGGCATATGTCCTACAAGTATGTGGCCCGAGTTCAGATCCTCAGAACCCATGTATGCACATCCATAAACCCAGAGAACTACAGTTGTGAAGGGAGACAGAGCTAGGAAAATCCTGGAAGCTAGCAAGCCAGTCAGCCTAGCATTCATAGCTAGGATCAAAAGGATCCTATCGCAAACACGGCAGAAGGATAGTGCCAAGATTCAAAGTTATCCTCTAACCAAGTGTGTCATAACTAGGTCTAGGAATTGATTTATATGAGATTTCTGAGGGTTTGTGAGAATACTCCAAGAAAGTAAGGCAAGAGTCTCGTGACCTCAGTTTCTTCAACCCACGAATTATTCTTGGAATGTGTTCTCGTGTTCCTCTCAGGTGTAGCAGACAGGAGTGAGCTTACTTCAGATTACTCATTATTGTTTGATGGTGTTATTCAATTAAATGTTTAAATAATTGTTTATACACCTCTATGGAAGAACATGTTTTTACGAACTGTGGCTTGTCCTTTTAACTGGAACTTGAAAACTTTACTCAGGTGATCTTTTTTAACCCTCAGGAGTATAAAATGTCTGGGGCTCTGAACAAAGGTGGCCATTGCATGAGGCTTCAGTTTGCCTCCTTTACTGCTCCATCCTCCCAGGCCCCTCTGCCTCTAGAGTGGTGGCACTCATGCCAGTGTGTCCATACGCATACATGAAAATGTGCACACACGCCTGCACATACACACATACCTAAAGATTAAGGAAAAATGGAAGAGAGTCTACAAAGGACAGGGTAAGAATCATCAGTGGGAGTAAGGAGGGTCAATCCTTCAGCTGTAAAGGAGCTGGGGGGGGGGGGGTCTCAAGTTCCATCCTCAGAACTGAGAGAAACAAAGAAGGAAAGAAAAACAAAAAAAGAAGGAAAAAAAGAGAGAGAGAAGTACTTCCTGGGGCACATGCTGCTCTTTCCTCCTAGCTCACTGTCTCCCCCAATCTTGGAACTACTAATGGCCCACTAGAAATAATATCACATTCTTTTGTGATAGAGGGGAACATGACTCAGGCTGGCCAGTCAGAGACGTCTCCTACCTAGGTCATAGCCACTGGTTCAGGGACAGGAACAGTACTGAGCTGGTTAATCACAGTACCCTGGGATAGACATGGCGGCAATGAATGCAGTCTGCTCTGCTGTATTACGGAATGAGTACTCCTCCCCTACAAGTCCTTTTGTCTGCTCAGGGTACAGTGGATTTCTATTCCTTACAACCAAGGGGCTCCTACCCAATATACTTAGGTTCTAATAAATAACTTTGTTTCACATTTGAGGTGGTACAATGGAACAGAATTGGTGGGTTAACAGCATAAGAAACTAACATAAAAATGTTAATTCTATATACTTCATGAAAAGACTAACACAGTTGATCATGTTGGTACAAGTCTGTAATCTCAGTACTGAGAACGCATAGGCAGGAGGATCTCTGTGAGTTTGAGGACAGTAAGGACAGTTTGAGAGCAGAAAGGACCTTGTCTCAAAAGAAAAACAATAAATAAAAAAGCTGGGTGTAGCAGCGTACATCATCATTCCAGTGCAGGAGCAGGGAAAGCAGAGGCAGTATGGAGTTCATTGGCCAACAACCTTACCTAAATCAGTGAGCTCCAGGCTCAGTAAGAGACACGCTTTCAAAAAACAAGATGGAGAGAGATTGAGGATACCTAAAGTCCACCTCTCCCTCCCTCCCTCCCCACCCCCCCTCTCTCTCTCTCTCTCTCTCTCTGTCTCTCTCTCTCTCACACACACACACACACACACACACATACACACACACACACAGAGCCCACACACATAGACAAAGAAATGACAATGCATATATACCAAACCACCAAATGGAACTAAACCCTGACGATATAAGGAAAGAATAAAATAACCAGAAACTAGCAAACAGACCAGAAAATAAAATATAAATAAAAGCAAGAAACATTCATTCACACCCATACTCTCCCTGCCAGTGCCCAGACAAGGACAGCCCTCCCTGCACAAGGAGACCAAGGGGAGACACACACCAGCCACAGGAAGTAGAGGGCTAGGATGACTTGCAGAGGGGCTGACCAGATCATGTTAATGTACGTGGCCAAGTCCATGAAACGCTGAGCATCTACAGACATGAGGTTGACGATCTCTCCAACTGTGGAAGACTTTCTAGCTGAATTGGTGATCACAAGAGCCTGTGGGATTCAGGAGAGAGAAGACGTGAGCCTCCAAATGAAAGCAAAGGGTGATGGACTCTCCCCAGACCCTGGACAAGACTCTAGACAGTAGTAAATTCGTATCTTTCTCCTCTCCATCCTGAGCTGTTCCAGGCACTTCCTAAACCATGGCCTTGTATACTTCACTATGAAGGCATGTCACCTAAGGGTTCTTAATCAGCAGGCAAGGATTAATCCAGGCAAGGATTCTGGATTTCTAAGCAGCTCAAGGTTATGACCATGCTGTTGACCTCAGTTCCCAGCACAAGGTTCTAGGCCTTATTACCCTGACATTGGGAGCTAGGCAATGCTTTGTTGGGCCAGTCTGCATACTAACTGCAAGACAGTCCCTGGCCTCTACCCAGAAAATGCCCTCATCCCAAGCTGTGATAACTAAAGTGTCTTGAGGTATCAGTGGCCTTAAAAATATCCCTATCCCTGAGCACAAAAACCTTGACTCCAAGGTCCCGCTGGTCTGGGCTGCCGCCTACACAACAGGACACAAGCTAATAGATGATTTGTAATTAGGGGTGAGAAACACTAGAAAAACTGCCTCTCTTGCTGGCCTGTGAGCCCCGTGGTGCAGAAGTCAGGACATGAGTGGACTGAAAGATCACTGGGTCCCTTTAAGTTACCTGTTTGTTTTCTAATGAGTAGATGGATCTGGGAGGAGTTGAAGGAGGGGAAACCTTGATCAATCTATACTGTATGAAGAAAATCTATTTTCAATTAAAATTAAAATTATGGGGAAAAAACTGAACATCAACATCAACCAACAAGTAGAAGTGAGGCTATGGCCCAAGCTCTACAGAATATTCCCTGCCAGTCATGTGCACCTCCAGCATGGTGAAATTAAAAAAAAAAAAAATTTAAAGCTTGTCTGTCTCCATTCAAGACGTATACTATCTCTTCAGTTCAAATGTAGGGTGAAAGTGAAGACAAATCCAGGATGTGAAAGGAAAATATTGAACATAGATTGCTTTTCTTTAAAAAATAAAAAACTGTGCACATATATGAATATGCATATGTAGACACATGCATCCATGATGCACATATGGAGGACAGATGCTATCCTAGCGTTCCAAATTGTCTGAGACAGGGGTCTCATCACTACTGCACAAGGCTACCCGGCTCAGGAGCTTCTAGGAATTCACCTATCTCACTGCCCAGTGTATATATAGAGAAGTACTACCTTGCCAAATTTACCTAGTTCTGGAAATCCAAACTCAGGTTGTCAAGCTTGCACTTTACCTAGTTAGCCATCTCCCCAGGTTCTGAACTTGGATTTCCATCCATGACTTCCTTCATCAAAGAGAGACAATCTAAGAAACCCAGTTACCTATAGGTAGTACACAGATTCACTGATATCCCACACATCAGCCACTGAGGGCCATTTTATTAAGAGACAAAGTGTGATGAGAAATAACTTTGGCCCCATGGTCCCCACCCCACCCCCATCCTTTCTTTGCTGAGGATACTGGGCTGGAAATCTCCACAGGTCTTGGAGAGTTCTAGCCAGCTGGATTCTGGGGTCACAAGATTGGGTGTGGGGCCTGGCCTACCTTGCGGTAGACGGCGCCCACCACGGCAGTCTTGATACGCATGCCACTGACGAAGCAGATATGAAAGTACTGGTGGAGTGCCAGTGTCTGCAGACAGGCGCTAACAAATAGCAGTGCGGTGTACAAGTAGCCCTGCCAGTCGGGGGCCTCCCTGTCATTCACGAAGTTGATAATCAATCTGTGGAGGGAGGAGGGAGATTTGAGTGTGATACAAACAGTAGAGGCAAATACTTTCTAGTCACCCTAGTGATTTTCACCTGAGCCAGACAACACTTTACCTTAGGGGTGCTACGACTGCCAAGTACCAGATTCTTAAAACAGGGACGTCTGCGCTGGGATCACCAGACTGATAGCTATGTCTCTCCACCAGCATGTCACTCAAAGGTAGGCAAACAGAGCACTCTGAGACCAAGGTAATGGAGAGAAAAACGGCAGAGGCCCCTTTGCTGCCTACTTGGTTTCTAGCTGCAGGTACTCATGAGATCTACCTGCATCCTTGCTCTAGACAGTCCCATATCCTCCTAACTTTGGAATCCGGAGGCTTTTGTGACTTGTAACCAAAGTGGCTACAACTTAGTAATTAAACAAAGCTGGGGAAGATGAAGGCAAGAGGTAGGTAACAAGCCTGCTCCAGCACAGGACAGGAACACCCAGGAGGTTACAGGGAACCAGGCAGTCAGGCAAGAGTTCTTACTCCAAGATCTTGGGGCCGGCAAACATCATCAGGTCATGAAGGGCCTTATACAGGAAGCTCATGAGGAAGTAGGGCCCAAAAGTCTTGTATAACACCTTGAACAGAGAGGGGTCCCGGTCCTTGTGGGGCGACTTGACAAGCAGTGCCTCGACCTCCTCATTCACATCCAACTGGGAACTTCCCTTAGGCTTGGTGGGATCTTTGGGAGGGGCATACACAATCCGTACAGGCTGCCTATAATGAGAGGAGAGTAAAGCAATTATCCGACCTACCAGAGGTAGCCCGCAGTCAAGAGATCAAAGCAAAGCAGAGCCCAAGACGTGTGACCATAGAGTCAAGGTTAATCCAGTGAGTGTAACCCTGGACTTGGGAGTCATGGGTTCAGATTCTCTCTGGACCATCCGGTTACTGAAACTAGTTTTCTCTTTTGCAAAGCAGGGCTCATAGTAGCCAGGTGTGGTGGAATATGACAGTAATTCCAGTGCTGGGAAGCTGGGAGAAAAGAAATCTCAAATTGGAGGCAACATTGAGGACATAATGAGGCTCTGGGTCAATAAACTAGAAGTCTCACCTCCCTTGTGGATGTACAGAATGAGAGGCTGTTGCAGTTGGCCCCAAGCTCAGCTAGACACACAATCCTAAGAGGCTGCAACTGAGAGGCATGGCAGCATGGTGGACCCAAGCTCCTCTACAGACTCATAATCCCTATCAGAAGCTCAGCTGGCTACTTTGTATTACAGGAAATGATGGATCAGTTCTAAACTCTGAAATGGGAACTAGAGACCCAGATAAGCCAGAGCCATCCTAACAGAGAAGATGAGTTTGACAGATGTCAAGACAGGTAAGCCACACAGGGATCAGTCTGGGCCCACAATTAAAGGTCCAGAAGCAGATGATTTTTGTCAAGTCACTGGAAATAAAGCTATCTTTTTTTTCAAACGCTGGTGATAGGGCAGGCAAATCGACTCAGGCCTGCAATCTTAGCACTTGGGAAGACAAGAGGAGTGCCAAGAGTCTGGGCTATACATATATAGGAAGGCCCTCTCTAAAATTAAAACAAAACAAAATAATAATTGGAAACTAGATAACTACATGCAATGAATGAGCTGGACCATGACACCACATTATGTATAAAAAGCAGAGATTTTTTTATTTATGTGTATGTGCATTTGCCTATATGAGTTTATGTGACTATATGAGTGCAGGTATTTGTGAAAGCCAGAAATGGGTGCTGGATCCCCAGAAGCCAAAGTTACAGGTGGTTATGAGCTACCTGAGGTGGGGGCTAAGAGCCAAACCTTGGTCCTCTACACTAGCAGTATGAGTTTATATCCATGGAATCATCTCTCCAGCCAACTTAGAAAGGATCCAACTTCTACATGCAGAAACTAAAAACTATAAAACCTGCTGAGCATGATTTACACATACTTAAAGTCCCAGCACTCGGCAGATGTAGGCAGGAGAATCTTGAAGTTCAAGATCACCCTCAACTACATAGCAAAGAAAATATCAGCCTAGGTAGGGTTATGTGCCAAAACTTTATCTCAAACGTGAAACAAAATACAACCACAACCACCACCACCACCACCACCATCACCACCCATCACCACCACCACCACAAAACAAACCAGTATGGCTACACAAGTTTTCAAGCAGACTTGTTTCATAAACTTGAGTCACCATGACTCAGCCCAGTGAAACATCCATCTGTGTTGTATTGTAGTTCTGTCCTGTCCTACATAGGACAGGCCTGAATAAAGACAAATACCCCACCAGATATCTACACCACTAAAATGCTAGCCTGAAGTCACTTATCCACAGACACAAGTTTATACTGATTGTAAAAATTCTTACACATTTATATACAGTATTCCCTCTTATCCATGGATACTACTGGTTCTGTTTTCTTACAAATACCTATGAAAAAAGTTTAATCTTCAAGTCAAACATCAGTTTTTGTAAAAAAAGGAAACACTTATATCATTCTGTAGAAAAATAACACGATGTGAGTGTGTTATGTTACTCTCAAAACAACTTCTTCTACCCTCGCCCTTCTTGTGATCCTCAGAGACAGCAGACTGAGGCAACAACAGGCCTATGTCATATTTTAGGCAGCTACCCAAGGCTTACTTGCACAAAAAAAAAATCTAGTTTTTGCTTTTAATTTATTTATTTTATGTATATGAGTGCTCTATCTGCATATAAACCTGCATGCCAGAAAAGGGCATCAGATTACATTATAGATGGCTGCAAGCCAACATGTGGTTGCTGGGAATTGAACTCAGAATCTCTGGAAGAGCAGCCACTGCTCTTAAATCCTGAACCATCTCTCCAAGATCACTGCTGAACAGACAACTAGCAGGTGAGTAGTATTCACAGTGAGGACAAAGTAGACTAAAGAATTCTGTCACCGTGGATGACAGACTATGATGGAACAAGAATGATGTATGATTTAAAACTTAGGAATGGAATTTTAGATTTAATATTTCCAGATCTTGCTAGATCACTGGTAACTAAAAGTATAGATGTGAGAACAAGAGCTTACCTCAGTCTTTTAAACCAGTACCTTTTAGATCAATTAATAGCTACTTCATTTTGTTTTACACTACCTATTTTCAGATGAGCTGTCCTTTACAAATTTTCCCCTGGTAAAGTTACTCTGCTCCCTTTTGCCTAATGCAACCAGCAGCAACACTTTCGGTCTCTCTGGACGGGTGACCTGAGCAGACCTTGGGCATAAACTCCACAGACATTACCACAAGACCTAGAGGAAGCGCCACTCCAGGGAGCTTTCATGCGCCCAGGATCACAGGATCACTCGATCCCAGGAGCTTGGCCACACCAGGATCTCAATGTCCCAGAGGCAGCTTGACTCCCAGGATCTCAGACATACCCAGGATCTCAGGATCACAGGATCCCAGAATCACAGGACCACAGTGACAGCTTGACTCTGAAGAGCTCTGACACAACCAGGACCACAGGAAGGACAGGTTCCAGTCAGATATAGCGAGGGTAGGTAGCACTAGAGATAACCAGATGGCAGGAGGCAAGCATAACAACATAAACCACAAAAACCACAGTTACTTGGCATCATCAGAACCCAATTCTCCCACTATAGCAAGTCCTAAGTACACCATTACACTGGAAAAGCAAGATTTGGATCTCAAATCACTTCTCATGATGTTGATACAGGACTTTAAGAAAGACATAAATAACTCCCTTAAAGAAATACAGGAGAACACAAGTAAACAGCTAGAAGCCCTTAAAAAAGAAAGGCAAAAATCCCTTCAAGAATTATAGGAAAGCTCAATCAAAGAGGTGAAGGAATTGAACAAAACCATCCAGGATCTAAAAATGGAAATGGAAAAAAATAAAGAAATCACAAAGGGAGACAAGCCTGGAGATAGAAAACCTAGGAAGGAAAACAGGAGTCAGAGATGCAAGGATCAACAACAGAATATAAGAGATAGAAGAGAGAATCTCAAGGGTAGAAGATACTATAGAAAACACTGACTTAACAGTCAAAGAAAATGCAAAATGCAAAAAGTTCCTAACTCCATACATCCAGGAAATCCAGGACCCAAAACATCCAGAAAATCCAGGATACAATGAGAGAACCAAACCTAAGGATAATAGGTATAGAAGAGAGTGAAGATTCCAAACTTAACAGGCCAGTAAATATCTGCAACAAAATTATAGAAGAAAACTTTCCTAACCTAAAGAAAGAGATGCACAAGAACATACAAGAAGCCTACAGAACTCCAAATAGACTGGACCAGAACAGAAAGTACTCCTGCCGCATAATAGTCAAAACATCAAATGCACTAAACAAAGAAAGAATATTAAAAGCAGTAAGGGGAAAAGGGCAAGTAACACATAAAGGCAGACCTATCAGAATCACATCAGACTTTTCACCAGAGACCATGAAAGCTAAAAGATCCTGGGCAGATTTCATACAGACCCTAAGAGAACACAAATGCCAGCCCAGACTACTATACCCAGCACAATCACCACAGATGGAGAAAACAAGATATTCCATGACAAAAACAAATTTATACAATATCTTTCCACAAATTCAGCCCTACAAAGGATAATAGATGGATAACACCAACACAAGGAAGGAAACTACACCCTAGAAAAAGCAAGAAAGTAATCTTTCAACAAACCCACACAAACACCTCTAAGAACAAAAATAAAAGGAAGTAACAATCACTTTTCCTTAATATATCTTAATATGAAAATTAATATTACCAACATATCCTAATCGATTGAAATTCAAAAATATGAGGAATTAGAAATTTGTGGTCTGTCACCCAGTGGTCTCTCTAATTTGGTAATTGGAGAGATATGTCCAATATTGTACAATCCATATACACTTTCTGCTTGTTTGTACGGGACAGTGTCTTGCTGTATACTGCATAATGGTCTTGAAATCACGCTTCTCTTATCTCAGCCTCTCCATAAGCAGGATTGTTTATTTGATGTTTTTACACTATACTATGGTTTTCAGAACAGCTTACATATTTCAAAATTATTTACACAGCCAAAAGAAATGTAGACAATTAATTTGGGAGGTGGCTTGTAAGAGAACAACAAAGACTGAGACTGAATAAGCTGCTTGATGTTTATAATTACTGTATCAATTTTGAAGAAATTGACCT
Source organism: Apodemus sylvaticus (assembly GCF_947179515.1). Classification (NCBI taxonomy): domain Eukaryota; kingdom Metazoa; phylum Chordata; class Mammalia; order Rodentia; family Muridae; genus Apodemus; species Apodemus sylvaticus. Next base: position 109,021,043 of record NC_067481.1, on the reverse strand, counting down.
TATAAGTTACTCTTTTTCTAAGGTGAATGCTTTTCAAAATCATCCCAGCCAATGAACCATAATCTTACCCTCACCTAATGTCTTTGCCATCCTCTAAGCAGAACCATTGTTCACTGAAACAGTTGATGAATGACTGCATGGATAGACCATCTTAATGTAATGAATTAATCTATTAAATGAATGTAACCTGTTCCCTGTGGGATGAGAATGATGACAATCACTCAAGTCGAATAGCTTTGACCATAGCAGGAAATCTGTATCCAAATAATCGTGCCTACAGTTCATTCCTTGGCACAGCAGAACTGTCAACTCTTAGCTTAGCTACTATGGAGGTAAAATCCTTTGGTGATGTGAGGGACATTGAAGCACAGCCTTATTACAATGAACTCCAATGTCTTAAAATTGTTTTTATTTTGGGTTTGTACCACTGTAAGAGTCAAGATTTTAAGCTCTACTAAAACCAAACCAAACCAAACCAACCAAACAAAAAGACTATATCTTTTTCTGTTCATTTAATAGCATGTCCATCATTTTTACAATTGGTATAAAAATATATATTGTGTTGAATATAATAAAAATAAAAGTAAAAATTATTAAACTAGCAGCAACAACAAAAACCTTACAATGGCTGACAAATGAGCTATTATAGTCAACTATGACAGGGAAAGGGGGCAAAAGGGAACAATTTCTGGTCCCCAAACTTCCTAAAAGAATGCTTTTCATTTATCAGAACATGGAACACCAATGGTCTTTAAGTAAAATCAAAAATCAAAGGACTTGTTCATCTGTTCTTTAATTAAAAAATAAATAAATAATTGACTTGCCTAAAAATGTTTACCTAAAGAATTAGAAATTGACTCCGGAAACAAGGTCATTGGTAATCCAGTAATGTGCCAACTGACCGGAAGATAAATATCCCCTAAATAACAAGGATGGCCATCAAGCCTAGATATAGAACTCAATCCCCCTCTATAAGAGCTCTTTGAGGCAGAGTGCCTAAGATGGAGCTGGCAGGCCAATAGGTCTTCCATCTTCTCAAGATATTGACTCCTGATATACCTAGAGCCCTATGAGCTGTCCAACATTGGTACTGGGAACCAAACTTAAGTCCTCTGGAAGAGCATCAGGTCCTTTAATCACTGAACCATCTCTCCAGCCCTGGATTTCTTTTAATTAGATATACTGGGGCATCAGTGGTGAACCCTCCAGTTTTGTTGTTCAAGTCCCTTTAGACATCAAAGACTAGGAGGACAACTATCTGTCTACTTTTTCAGTTAGCATAACTTTGTTTCCTCCCTCAGCTCTGAGTAGTAATTTCAACTTCTACTTACATCTCAATAGGTGTTTGGGTTTGATTCTGTCTTGGGCTATCACAAACAAGGCAGCTACAAGTCAATACAAAGCCTTTTAGAACCTAAGTTCTAGTTTCCTTAGGCCTCTGCCTAGGAACAGAATGACAAGTGAGTGACTACTTAATTTAAAAACAAAACAAACACTGCCAATTCTTTTCCACAGGAACCACTTGATATGCGTGCCAATTGAAAACATCCGAAATGGCCTCACCATAAGAGGAGCACAGACTAAGGAGATCACAAAGTATCATCACAAACTGTCTCAGTCATGCTTCCTATCGCTGCGACAAAACAACAGGACCAAAAAGCCAGTTGAAGGCAAATGGGTTTCTTGAGCTCACACTTCCACATGGCTGTTCATCACTGAAGGGATTCAGGACAGGAACTCAAAACAGGGCAGGAACCTGAGGCAGGAGCTGACGCAGAGGCCATGGAGTGCTGCTTACTGCCTTGCTCCCCATGGCTTGCTCAGCCTGCCTTCTTATAGAACCCAGGACCGCCAGGCCAGGGGTGGCCCTGCTCACCACAGGCTGGGCCCTCCTCCACTAATCACTAATGGAGAAAACAACTTCCAGCTGGATCGCAAAGAGTCATTTCCCAACTGTGGCTCCTTCCTCTCTGATGACTCTAACTTGTGTCAAGTTGACACACAAAACCAACCAGTACACAAGCCAACTGCACACTTGCCAGAAACAAAGATAGGCTCAGAGCCAGTGAGATGGCTCAGTGGGTAAAGGCACCTGCTATCCACCCTGACAACCTGCCTTCAGTCCCTGAACCCACAGAGTAGGGGTGAAAACCAACTCCCATAAGTTGTCCTTTGATCTCCATATGTGCATGCTATGGCACTGTTTACACATGTAAACACACACACACATACATACATACATACATACATACATACATACATACATACACAAATATATTTAAAAATGAGACTCTAGTGGTTGTCATTGAACAGAATTCTCACCACACTGCTTCCCTGTATAGAACCTGCCTCTGACTTCCCACTATGCCTTCAATGTAACTCTCTAGCATAGCTTGGGACTCCTGCAAAGATTATCTCCTAGTCTCAGTCATTTACTCAAGCCTCACTAGATGCCTCAGGACCTTTGTATCAGTTGTCCCTCTAACTAGAAGGCCCAAGGTACACGGTACATGGTTCACTCCCTCCTTTGAGTGTTTAATGCCACCTTCTCACAGGAGCAATGCCTGAATATTCTTCCCTATGTCACTGTGCCCTTCACCTCTTCTGATCTGATTATAAAACTATACAATCCAAGGTGCAAGGTATTTGCCTGCTTTGTCCCAATGCCTGAACCCAGGTCCAGAGCTCAGCACCAAAGCAGCAGATACACTGAGGCCTTGGCCTCAGGTGGCACACCATGGTTCAAGTTTCATGCTTGACATGTTCAACAAAAAGCATCCCACCCCAGCAAGAACATTTGGGGAATATTCAAGACACCAAATAGATGCTCAGAGTGGAAAAAGTTAAAAACTGACTGTGTGAGCAGGTCAAGGCCCAAGCTGAGGGCAGTGACCAGAAAACTCAGCTCCAGCTTGGCAGACAGCCTCCTTCTCTCCTTTTGGAGAGCTAAAGGCCTAACTTGCAGACAATACAGGAGGGAGCTATTGGGAGACCCCTATGGTGTTAAACACTTCCACTCCCCTAATCTGAAAGAAGAGGAACTACAGCCTAGGGAGGTGGTAAGGTGGCTAAGGGTAGGTAATGGGGTCATCCTAGGCGGCATCTGCCCTGCCTGGAAGAACACAGACATTTGATACTCACTTCCTTGACTTAGCACATTCCTTCTTCCAGTTATTCACCAGCACAGGTACCACTTCTTCTGATGTGTCCTCCTTATTCAATGACCAGAGGTCACTGCTCTCCAGGGGCTGGCGGTAGCCCTGCACCATCATCCTGGGAGCAAGGCACAAAGGAAGATACAATGAGCACTCCCCTCAGATCCCTGCTACTGCTGTCCAGCCATGACTGGGAAAATCTGAGACTACGTGAACATGAAGGTATATCAACTGGTTAATTCTACTAAGTCTTTTGGCGAAACAAAACAGACTCAATTGAAAAACAAGTGCACATTGTGTTTAGATAGTAATATCTGGGTGTTTCTTATTTCTGACGTGACTTGTAAATTTTATTTTTAATTATTTTGTTTTCAAATATGGCCTCATGTATGCCAGATTGGCCCCAAACTTTCTTTGTAGCCAAGGTTGATCTTGAACCTTTGATCTTCCTGCTTCCTATGAAAATATCAGCAAACTCTAAATGTTTTCTTGTTGGTGATGATGTATATCTTCCTTATGTGTTTCCTATGATATGCATATATGACTTTGATACATGGAAAAAAATGACAATATTACTAGTCTGTATCTGTGTTGGAAAAGTTTTGTCTTCAGGGGACATGATATCTTCTTCCTTGTCATTATTGCTTAAGCAGTACAGCAAAGCAGCTATTTACGCTGCATTAGGGGTCATGCAGCTTCTAGACATGCTTCAGAAGACAAGGCAGATCTAGTTAAAGGCAAATGCTACTCTGCTTTCTTCACTGAGCATCAGCCAGTGGTGTCGCAGGGTCCCGGAGCCAAGCCTGCTGGGATACTGTAGTAGACAGTTACAATCCCTCCAATCAAAAGGCGAGTCGAGAGCCTAGGCCAAAATTGAAGGATGCCCTCAGCCTATGGATTAATCCCTCAGGCATTCACAACACTGAAGGCTAGTTACTGACCTTAAGATAGTGCAGGGGGAAATTAAAGGAAGCTGAGCTCCACAGAAGCGTTCATGCACCCCCTGCATTCATGTCCACTACCTATCCCATGTGGAGGTCCAGCCTTACCCTGTAATCCACCAGAAAGTGATCCTGGAAAGGAAAGAGGCGCTCGATTCTGGGCATGGATTCTAGGAGAAAGAAGGCACAAGGGAGAGAAGAGAAAAGAAATCCAAACTTAACTTTCCACATCTGGGAGAGCTAGGCATAGCTGACCATTCTTCCTTCAAAGGACCATGGCCCACATCTTCATAGTTCTGCATGCCATATGGACTGCTCAGCCTCAGAGCTCATCCCTCTATTTTCACCCAACAAACGTCCCTTGAGTACCTACTGTGTGCAAACACAGTATAACACAATATCAACCCATCTTCTTAGCAACCCCATGACCTTTACTTAACATCAACCCCACATTATTCACCCATTCAACAAGTATTTTTATGAGCACCTACTATGTTCTGGGCACTCCATAAAATACTATGGCCCTTCCCTTCCTACATTCCCACCTCAACCATGTGAGGTGGTGTTATTGTCATTCTTTCCACTGTACACATCCATTTATTGAGCACATTTTTAATAAGCATCTACTATGTACTCTTTACAAAGAGGTATATACTTTTGTGTTGCATTGCTGGCAATCAAATCCAGGACCTTGCACATGCTAGGTCTACACTCCCAGCCCAGGTCTTACTATTTTATGGCCTATGGACTCTTTGAATACTGTCTTATCACTATCTCATCCATCCAGAAGATACTTCCTGATCACTTACCATGTGTCAAGAAATATATACAAGTATGAACAAAGAGATAACCCATGTATACCTACCTGCTCTACAAGCTGTTCAACATACTACATAAATGACCAGTTCATCTCCAAGACCACCCTACAAGGCAGGGAGGTAGAAAAAACAAAAGTATCTGAACTCCTATATTTAAAAGTGGCAGGATGTGTGAGACAAATAGTCAGGGCTCTAGAGACAGACAATCAACAATGACTATACAAACACTAGAAACAATGTAAAACTTTACTGCAGCTAGGGTCTAAATGCAGGTGGATATGACCATGGAGCTCACATAAGGCAGTGCCGGCTGGTTCATGAGGCTGGAAGAAAACCTCTCTATGGAAGTCCAATCCAGCATTTGAAGAATGAATGGAAGGCAACTACAGTAACAAGAAAAGCGAGCATTCCTGACAGAAAGCAATGTGCTCAGAGTCCAGGACTGTGGAGACGTACGGCAGACCCAGGAACCCAAAAGGGACTTAAGTCTACATCAGAACACTTGCCTTGACTGTGGAGAGCCCTAGGCTTAACATCTAGCAAGAGATCTGGCAGTCTGTGATGGAGAGTCTATACTGAAGGTTAGGTTAGAAATGCTGGGTCTCTTATAGGCAACTCTAGGAGCCACTGAGATTTTGAGCCAGCTATCAAAGAATCTCTTTACCAGAGACAGAAGACCAGCTCAAAAGAAGGTGGAAGTTACCAGCACAGAGCTCAAGCAGTTAACATGTCCACATTGAGATCTCAATTTCCAAAATGGCCTCTGTGAAGGAACAGTAAGAGTTGAGAGAAGGTATTCAGAGAGCCTACTCTAATCATGGATTTCCCATCCAGTCTGCTGATCCTATTTCATTCCCACAGTTCCAGAAGAAGCTGGTTTGGGGGCAGAATCAGGGTATCAAAATTTGTTTCTGTTTGAAAACAAGCTACTGGGCAAGAAACAAAGAAGGTAAGGCCAGAACACTGTATTATACCTCAGAGCTACTAGTCCAAAGAGTGGGCATGCTCAAAGCTCTAGAAGCAGTCAGAAGGGACCCTGGCTGGGAAGGGGTGAGTTAGAAAAGCAGTGTAACAAAACACATTATACTCTGCGCCATACATAGATTTATAAGGGTAATAAAGACACTCAGGGACACAAGCCATTGGTCTGGTACACAGATTAAATGGAAAGAAATAAGAATTTCCTTTCTCTTTTCTAAACAAAACCCACATCAGGGCAGTCAAAGTAAAGCAATAAACCCATCTAATGACAGGATAGTTCATTTTGCAACTACAATGGCTTGCTGCAATGTTTGATGACATAAAAAGAAGTATTATGAGTGATATTGGGCCACATAATGGCTCTATATTTTTTTAAACCCTCATCTCTCAAATATTATTGCTGAGTAAAGATCTAAGGGTACTGGACTGTTTTGAAACTTTTTGTAAGCAAAACTGTCTCAAAATAAAGTCACAAGCCAGCCATGGCTTTGCACACTGAAAAACTAAGACAAGAAAACTGCTGTGGGTTTAAAGCCAGCCTGAGCCAAATACTTCATTTTGTTTTTAACTCAGTCATTAAAAAAGAAACAAAAAACCAGGGGTTAGGAGATGCTTGCCTAGCGAGCATGCAGGAAGCTCTGGGTCCCATGACTAAAACTAGGTGCAGTGGTGCCTGCTTGTAACCCCAGCACCACTGGAGCAAGAGGTCAGAAAGTCAAGGTCATCTCAGCGGCTACAAAGTGAACACCAGAGGAGCAGAGACATGAGATCCTGTCTCAATAAAACAACAGGAAGAAAATCCATCTGCCTAGGCAATACACAGAGAAGTGTTTGCCCAGATGTCTTAGGGGTAAAATCTACAGTAGTAACTCACTACATCACAACTGAGTTCACATAAACGTAAAGTATAATGTACTCAGTTCCTAGGACTCTCCACTCCCCCAGCCTTGTCACTTAATTTCTGAGATGGAGTCTTCTGACAGAGTCAAACAGAAACACAGATAAGTTCCATCACACATCTGGAACTTTGCACATATTACTTCTCCTAGGAACCCCTCCCATAAAACACAAAGTGAGATATGCACAAAACTTCCTCACCTAGCAGCAGTGTTTCTCTTATTCCTGTGACTCAGGGGCCATCAGCCCTGACTGTCCATTCTGCAACACACACACACACACACACACACACCTTCCATCTCACCTCAAGGACAGAGGCCAAGGTTGATTCTTTAGCCCATCAGAGGCAGGCAGGCAGGCAGGCAGACAGACAGACAGATGGCACTGCTCAATTTCTGAAGGCCCAAAGCAGAAAGAAGGCAGACAAGAAAGATGGAGTTTAGAATACTCTGAGGAAAGTCCAGTATTTGGCCTCTGGGGTGGAGTAGAAGGCTAGCCATGAAGAAAGGAAACTTTGTGGGATCCTGGTGACATACTGTATCTTGACAGGACTTGAAGTTATTCATTTACTGAACACATAAGCTCAGTGTTGAAATCTCACCTGAAATCTCAGTGCTCAGGAAGCAGATACAGGAGGATCTCAAATTCAAGAGCAGCCTGGTATTCTATCTCAGAAACAAAACAGAACTTACCAAGTGAGGCACGATAGCGCACACCTGTGTTCCAGCGCTGGGGAAATTGATACAAGACGATGATAACCACAAAGCTATCTACACTACAGAGCCAGATGGCTACACAGCAAAATGACGAAGCAGGTAAAGGTACTGCCATGTCTGACAACCTGACTGAGATCCCCAGGAACTCACACAGTGGAAAGAAAGAATCCACTCTTGGAGGAGGTCCTCTGACCCTCAAGAACATGCTCTGGCACAAGTGCCCACACACACTAAAATTAAGTTAAAATGGTTAAAAAAGAAGAAAAAAAAAGAGAAAAGATGCAGCTAGAAAAGTGCTTGCTTCCAAGCATGAGGACACGTAGAAGACAACCAGGATGACATCTGACATCCCATATACAGTTCTTGCTGCTAAGACAGAAGGAGAGGATCAGATAGTCATGAATGAGTCTGAAGAAGGTTAACTTCAAAACCAGCAACAGAAAAATCACCCCTTTACTGCCCTGGATGACCCAAGGAGTGTACAAGTCTCCACCAACACCCAGAACCAATCACTGACAACAGCCAAAGTACAGCATGCACCTTCAGAGACAGCTCCCTTCCCTTTTATAATAATAAGGCCCTGGACCTGGAAAATGGCACTCCAGAAACACATGCCCATTTAAGCCAGCACCTGCCTGTGGCGCACTTACCCTTCCCTGGTCAGCTCTAGTAACGACAGACTTTTCACTGCTCACATCCTGTCTTCTGTTCTTGGTTTTGTGTGTCAGCTGTAGGCACTGACTCTAAAGGATGAGAAGTGTTTCCCGCCACTGCTTTAATCATGACTACAATGCCGTCAGCTATGTTTCTAGCACCAGCTGTATCATACACCAGAAGCCTTATACATGTCTGCTGAAGACACAAGAGGACACTGGTGGACTTAGAGCCCCAGGGTCAACACAACTCCAAGAAGAAGTTCCTCTTCCACATAAATTAGGTATAAATTAGAATGTGATAACACAACTTCTCTGAGCCCCAATATTTTTAGTCCTCAAAAATATGTCCCTTGATGCTGGAGATGCGGCTCAATGGTGAAACACTAGCGTCCCTAGCATAGCAAAAAGCAAGCAAACAAAAACTCTCTCATCCAAGTCTGAGAGCTTTAAACTGGCGCCACTTAAGCTTCTCTGCACATACACGAGAGCACACACACACACACACACACGCACACGCACACACACACGCGCACACGCACACGCACACGCGCATATAACACCTGGGGATGCTATCAAAGTTGTGTTATGTTTGACCCCAGAAGCGGTCCGTGAATCCATGTCTTAACACAGTCCCAGTTGAAATAAGCCAGCCACAATATTTGTGTTATGAATGAAATCAAAAGCTCCTGATAGTGCTGAACCATTTAAAGCAGTTAAGATGATCACCCTTAGGCTGAATATATTTTGTCATAATAAATGAACATACTGTCTTTAAAGGGCATTATGCCAAAACTTCAGCATAACTCTGAGCACCGTGGTATCCTCCACTTCTTTCCTGATTTTATGGGAAGTGGACAGAATGGAAGCCTAATCCAGTGTCCCAGGAGGCCCCAAGTAGGCCTCAGAGGACCCTCAGAGGACCCCCTATACTGTTATAGCAGTCCATGCATGCACCTGCCTAAGGCATCAAGATCCCAGGGCAATCTCTGCCTTTGGGCCTGAGGAACCATCCAGGCCTTATTAAACCTGCCCTTAAGTGAAATATAACCAAGAGAAATGATGAGGTTCTACAGAAGGACCAGGAAACTCCTGCTCTGCCACTTAAAATGAGCAAGGTACTTAAGTCTCTAAGACTCCATTTCCCTGTCTGAAAAAATAGGAAAAATAAAAAGAGACATGCATATAAATTGCCTAGTACAACAGGAAGCTGGTAAACAGCTATGCCCTGTCCTGTGACCGGCCCCTCAGTGACTGAGCTGTGAAAGAAGCCCTGCAAAAATAAAGGAAGTACAAATACAAGGACCAAATCAGCACAGCTAAAGGAATGCTCCAGACAGGGAGCCAGCAAACTTTATCTACAGAGGACCCCCAAACAGCAAGGTTAGGCTTCCGGGTAAAGGGAATACAGTCTCAGTGGCAACTCCTTAATTCTCCTTTTACGTTCCCAGCAGCCGTGTGGGACATTTTCACAAATAAATAAGAATATGTGCCAATAAAATGTTGAGGACAAAGCACGTGGATGAAGGAACCTGATGTCTGCTAGGGCCTAGTCTAGAGCCCAGAGAAAGGTCTGGACTGGTAGGAGCCCACAGAGGCCGGGCTGCCTGGAAGGGTGTGAATCACAGGGCTGAGACTTGATATGTACTGGAAGGAGAGGAGGGGTAAATAAAGAAAAAGATGGAGGGGAAAAGATGGACTGGCAGGAAGCAGCAGTTCACAGAATGGCCTTGGAACTGCCAGAGGTGCAAAGGGCCTAGGGGCCCCAGAGCAGAAATTCAAGATCTAAAATAACAGGGATCCACAGCCCCAGCCCCAGCTCCTACCAACTACAGCCCGAAGACCATGGGCTCAATCTACCAAGACTTCTCATTCTTCTAGAAAGCCTGGGCAGTTGGAATTCACCTGATACAAGTTTTTACCTGTGGGTTCTGTTCACATTTTCTAAAATCACCATGCTAAGTAAAAATTACTAGCTGGCTTGTAAGGCACAGCCAGGGACACAATAAAGCAGGCTCCTCACGTCCAGGGACACTGGTATGTGCAAGCACAGGTTTCTACCTGACATCTGAGAAAAATGATTTTGCTATGGGCTTCTGCAAGAACGGAAAGTGAGTCTGCATTGGTGAAGTGGGGCTCAGAACAAGTACCCAGTTGGTGTTAGATCTAGAACCTGAGCCTAGTCAGAGTTAGCTACAACTGCCTATTGCTCTCCCACCTGGGCATGCATGTCTGGGTCACACTTACCGGGTCATGGACAGTTTCAGAGAACAGGGGCGAGCGGTCTGAGAAGCAGGACAGCACGAGCTGAACAAGCAGGAGGGTGAAGTACAGATAGAACGTGGAATCCCGAAACACGTCCACTTGAGCGTCCTGAGCAGGGAAGGAGGCAGGGGACACAGATCAGGAGACTCTTCCCTGAAAGCAGGGCACAGATAACTCACCAAATCCTCACAGTCACAGGAATGGTGTTCAGTTGTGGGGATCCCATAATGGCACGAGATATCATGGGCCTCTGCAGGGAAGCACCAGTAAGGCCCTCTCCAAATGCTGCCCCAAAACCTCGGACGTTCCTACCTCCAGAACCACAAGCTCAATAAACCTCTGTTATCTCTAAGTCATCCTGACTATGGATTTGGCTATAGCCAAATGGTAAAAAGGACTAAGAGAAGCCCAAAGAGCAGGGTACAGAGAGCTACCTCCTCTGCCACAGGCATCCCCACATTTCCCTCCCCTGAAAACAAGACAGAAGAAAGGTAGCTCCGTCTCCTTGTCTAAACAGCAGGAGTGGAACAGGTCTGCTCTGACCCTTCTGGCTATGGGACCTTATCTATTTATTTGACCTTTCTATACCCTGGCTTCTCTACCACTGAACACATCAGTGTCCTCAACCAAGGGCTTTTCTGCATGCCAGACAACAATCCCAGGGTCTGGGAATGTCTGACATTAGCTCCTAACACACAGGGCATGGACGCTAGATAGCCTACAAAGTATAGGACAATGACCCACAATGAAGAAGTCTCTGTCCACTTGTCAACTATTGCTGAAGTAGAGATGCCTCATCAGAGTCATTATGCATGGTCCTCAGATTATTCATGAGAAACGTGTAGTCCCTGGAGAAGCACTCAGGAAAACACAAACTTAACGATGCCAGCCACTGTCCTGCTACAGAGGCTGCGTTTTCATAGGTGCTCCATATCTATCCTCACTCCTCCATGCTCCCTCCTCCCATTCCCTCCTCCATGGTCCCGCCAAGTCAGTCTCTATCTCCCAGATAACAAGAAATGGCAGACTAGCCAAGAAGTGTACATTCTTCAAATGTTTTGAGAGTGGCACACAGAAGCCAGCCTCAACAACTTCCTGTCAAGAGTTACAGTTGGTAGCACCAAGGTTAACATGTCTAGGGTCCTTGGGGAACAGCCACTGGGCAAACATAGCTCCCAGCCCAGCTCAGCTCCAGCCCAGCCAGCCTACACAAACACTGAAGGCAGAAGCCTAATGTGAGTTAGCATTTGCCTGTAGACAGGAAAGAAGGGTCTAGAACAAAGTCTGTACCTGGTTTGCTGAGTAGAGATGTTCCTGGAAAAGAAGTAGAACCTATGTGGTCCCCATCCTATGGTTCCCATGGCAACACATGACCATACAAAATGGATTAAGCATCTCTCCCCCTGGCCATCAATTACCTTTTTTAAGGCAGAGATGATCTTAGATCTCAAGATGGCAAGGGCACAGAGTAGGGCTATAAGCCAGAAAGTAAGCATAACTCCCGAGGACTGGACTCCCTTCCTTCGCTCCAGCTGAATTAAAAAGGTGGCAAGCAGCTGGAAGAGAAAAATGCGTGAGTGTTCAGAGAAAGCAGGCCCCCAGAGCCCACAGTGCCCATGCACGCACGCACGCACGCACGCACACACGCACGCACGCACGCAAGACTCGGGTCCAACAACTGCCTGGAGAGGCCCTTACCCCATCACAGTTGCACCATGGCCGCGCCCTAAAGAGTTGTAGCTATTTTCTAAAGGTTTCTTTCTTTTCATTCTCTGCAGATACTCCTGTGAGCGTGTGTGCCATGTGCACAGGTCTGGATGTGTGCAAAGGCCAGAAGGTGATTCTGAGTATTCTGTTCTCAGTCTCTCTCTGCCTTATTCTCTTGACACAGAACCTCTCATTTAACCTGGAGCTAGGTTGGTAGCCAAGTTGCCTCTGCTTTCCAATTAAAGATATGTGTGGCATGCCAGACTTTTTACATGGGTGCTAGAGATTTGAACAACTCTTAATATTCATGCAGCAAGTGCTCTTAAAACCGAGCCGTCTTCCAGGCCCTGAGTCACAGGACTCTAATGAGACCCTAACAGTAATGTGAGGGAGGCTCAGCTTAGAACTAAGATCCAGCACTGAGAGGAGACAAGGCAGAGCGGGCCCACGTACTGTGAGGCCGCAATGCCTTGGAGTCCTCTGCCTCCCACTGGCACATCCTCTCTGATCCCCTCCGTCTCCATTACTGTTGCAGGCACTCAGGCCAACCCTCCATCTCTCCCTTACCCTGAATGTTAGACATACTGCTCTCAACAGGAAGGTCCTCTGCCCTCAGCCCCTTCATCCTATCCCCTTTTCAGGCTTCAGCTCCACCATTCTTCCCTTCAGTGAAGTTTCCTTAACTACAAGCCCCAAATCCAAGTTCAGAGCTCCCCACTCAAAGCTCCGCACACCCTGACACACAGCTTCAGTCTTTTAGAGACACCATCTGATGTCTCTGTTCTCGGCCAAGCCACACACTCTTATCTCACACACAGTCACGGCAAGAACATGTTTGCTAACTTCCTATTAAGTTAGCCTGCAAGGAGCCCAGCAGGAGAGCCAGAAAACAAACCAAGAGCCACCACAAACATCAGGACGGCAGTCAGAATGTGGCTCTACCATGTCCAGGCTTTGTGACCTAGGCCCAGTTCCTTCACCTCTCTGGACTATACTTACCTACAGCATGGGAAGAACGTCAAATCTATGAACACAGATCATTCAGGAGTTAGTCTTGTGCCTGGCTCCTGGTTACCACAGCCATCAGCATCACTGTGTCTCTCCAAGCCTCCACTCCTCCTGACGCAGTCTCTCCTTCCCTGGACACCTCCTTTCAGGCCCAACCATTCTGATGAGCTGAGTCTCTGCCCCAAGTTTGCTCTAAGTTTGCTCCTCCTCTTCCTCCTCCAGCTGCCAAGGCCTCTGCTCTCTAAAATCCTCCTAAGCTTCGCACAGGATCCAAGCCTGGCTCAAGTGGCCATGACCTCGGCCACAGCCCTGGGCCTCGCTGTGCCTTCATCTTATCATGTAAGGAACACATGGTGTCTGTCCCACGAGGTCATTCTAAAAGGACCTCAAGCTCAAGCACAATACCAGGAGTCCTACCAGACCCGAAACCCACTCACCATGTATCTATAAATTTAAAGTCAGCGTTGCCTGTGTTGCTGAGGTGTGGGATCCTAGCGGCCAGCACAGCTTCCTACTTTACTTATTATTCTGCCTCCCTAAAACCTCAGAGCTCCAAAATCTATCACTTACTCTTGAGAAACTATTACAAATGACATTCTGTGAGCTGTACTTAGAAATGCAGGGAGCTGCGGGGCAGGGTAGGGACTGCAGCTGCTGTTGACTCTGCATATTTTGTTTTAGAGGTTTTGAAATATCTTATTATTATGTGTGTGCGTGCGCGCGTGCGCAACGTAACAAACATGTGGACGTCCCAGGATGCCTTCATAGAGCTGGTTCCCTCCTTCCGGCTTTGCCTGGGCTTTATACCACAAGCACCTTTATCCTCTGAGCCATTTCTTCAGTTTCGTCTATTGGTTTTAGGTTTGAGCTTTGTTCTTTTTCAGATTTATGTTTATTTATTGGTATGTGTATATGTCTACATGTGTACCGAATACATGCAAGTACCCACAGGGTCTGAAGAGGAATCCCTCTGAAGCTGGAGTGACAAGGGGTTGTGAGCCACTCAGTGTGCATGGTGGAGCCAAATCCGGGTCCTCTGTAAGAGCAGCGAGCACTTTTAACCACCGAGCCATCTCTCTAGCCTCTATTTCTTGGTTTTGTGAGACAAAGTCTCATGTAGCCCAGGCTGGCCTCAAATTCATTATTACACCAGACTGACCTTGAACTCCGCATCTCTCCAAGTGCTAGAATGAAAGCATGCGTCACCATGTTTGGCTCGCTACACAGTTTCTCTTTTGTTGGTGGAACCCATGACCTTGCTCACACTGGGCAAACACTCTCCCACCCAGCCACACCACAGCCCAAGCCCTCCATTTCTTACTGCCAGCCCCACCAGCCAACACTCACCATGGTGATGCCCAGCAGTGTTGGGCTGACCAGTGACACCGGGGCTAGGAGCACTCCCTGACTTCTTTCCCAGAAAGAGTAGAAGAGGTCTGCCCAGCAGATGACCCACAGAAAGAATCCTAAGGCCTGGAAGAAAAGGGAGCATCATGGCATGTTACAGCAGCAATCCTGGGACCTCTCTGAGCACCACAAAAAGTCACCAGGAAGACACCAGCTAACCTCCAAGGTTCTCAGATAAAGTATCAGCTTCTCTCTCTCCTCCCTCTCTCTCTCCTCCCTCTCTCCTTCTCTCCCCCTCCTCTCCCCTCCCCTTCTCCCCTCCCCTTCCCCCCCTCCCCTTCCCCCCCTCTCTCTCTCATTTTTTTTGAAACATGGTTTCTCTGTGTAGCCCTTTAGCCCTGGATGTCCTAGAAAACTCACTCTGTAGACCAGGCTGACCTCAAATTCAGAAATCTTCTTGCCTCTGCCTCCCAAGTACTAGGATTAAAAAGAGTGTGCCACCACTGCCCGGCTCTTACTCTTTATGACAGGGTTTTACTATGTAACCCAGGCTGGCTTTGAACTCCTGATCTTCCTGACTTAGTCCCCCAAGTGCTAGGATGACTGGTGTGTTCCACCATTCCTAGCTGTGTAATTTATTCTATTACCCTTAGTACCTTGCTCAGAATCAGACCTCTAGCCACAGCTCTGAGATGGTTCTATCCTTGCCTGTCACTGATGATACTTAATAAAAGAACAGCCCAATTTGAGGCAAGAAATACTTCTGGATGATGGGAAAGCCAGGCGTGTGGTCTGAAATCTAAGCGTGAGAAGAAAAGGGGAAAAGGCAGGGATCTCAGGTTCCAAGCCAGCCTGGGTTGCAAAGTAGGAACCTGTCTCAAAAAAGTAAAAATAAAGAATTAGAGAACACAAGGGCATGGCAGATGTCACCTCTTCATAAATGGCCAAATAAAAAAAAAATCACAGGAATATGTACACATGGAGAAAGCAGAGACTAAGAAGGAAACAAGTGATAAGAGTGGAAAGCCTGGCCAACGGGAGCCTCAGGCAGGGGCCCACGGGCCTAGGATTATTCTTGCAATTTCCCTATACCTAAACTAATTTCAAGACAGAACCTTTATTTGCATGCTAATGCCATGTGTGTGCATGTGTTCAGGTGCACACTGAGGCACCTTACTCTTTACCCTGAGGCAGGGTGAGGCAGGCTCTCTGTTTGAACCTGGGATCCCTTTCTGGCTGGTCTGGCTAGCCAGCCTGCCCAGGGGATTTCTGTCTACATCTCAACTTTCACAGGGATTCTGGTCCTCACGTTGTCCAGCACTTTACCTAGTAAGCCATCTCCTTGGCCCTGAAAATTTTTTCAAAGACAATAAATAAATACAAGGAAACTGCTTTAGTAAACAAAGACCTTATGAGAATCCGCTGAGAAAGTTTCCATCATCCCCAGTGCAAATGCAGGGAAACTGAGGCAACGTAAGCTACAGATTTCACTCAAAGGTCCTGTGACCTGAGTTTTGACGATGCTTGGCTCCAAATTTTCAGCCTTGATCTAACACGTTCTTCTGCCTTCTTCACCCAAGGCTAGCCTGGACTACACCAGTACCCAGATGCCCCACCCCACTGGGACACCAGGTGACTTACAGTTTTGGTTTTGTTGAGGTGTGTCATCTGGATGTAGCCCCGATCATGTCGAGAAAGATAGAGGAAGTAGATGGGGAAACAGGACCAGAGGTAGATACAAGGCACCCACGTGAGGACCGTGTTCTGAAAGCACTTGGTAAAGTCAGGGCTGCTGGTGTGCCACGTGACATTCCAGTCCTGGGGACACAAGCACATGCAACGGTCAACTGTCGCACCACGGAGGAACAGGCCTCACATGACTCAATCCTGCTGCTGTAGGCTCAAAGAAATAGACCATGATTCCTATATCCAGGGATCTCTCAACACAAGTACGCAAATTTCAAAGAGTCAGTGGTCAGAGAGTCTGAAAGCAAGTAACAGAAGAAGAGGTGATCCTAGTACAGCAGCAAGTCTCCTGCTCACAAGATGGAGGGAGGCTGTCACCTGAAAGAACCTTGATTCCCTTGAACCCTGAAGAACCTGGGAGCATCACACCGATCATTTGCACATATGCTTTATGAACCAGACTCCAGATCTGTATCACTATAAGCACACATAACGCCCAAGTGCTAGTACTATGTGTCCATCCCTAAGCTAGATGGTCACAGAAAACGGTACTGTAAGGCGCAAAGGAGATAGCTCAGTAGGTAATGCACTTGTTGAACAAGCATTAGGACCTGAGTTCAATCCCCAGAGTCCACATTTAAAAAAAAAAGTTTGGGGCCAGCAGGACAGCACATGACTTTAATTCCACCAGCAGAGGCAGAAGCAGAGGCAGGTAGATTTCTGAGTTTGAGGAAAGTCTGCACTACATAGCAAGTTCCAGGCCAGCCAGTACTATATTAAAATAATAATAGTAACAAAAACAACAACAATAATAATTTTTAAAGCTCAGTATGGCAGTACATACCTGTAATTCTAACACTGGGAGAATGGAGACACGGAGATCCCTAGGGCGCCCTAGCAAGCCAGCCTAATATACTTGCCAAGTTCCTGGCCAGTGAGAGCCCCATCTTAAAATTTAAAATGAATTAGGGTTGGAGAGACAGCTCCAATGTTAAGAGCACTGACTGCTCTTCCAGAGGTCCTGAGTTCATTTCCCAGTGACCATATGGTGGCTCACAACCATCTGTAATGGGATCTGATGCCCTCGTCTGTTGTGCCTGAGAGAGGAGCAGTGTACTCATATATTACATACACAGTATTTAAAAAAAAAAAAAAAAATCAAAGACATTTGATTTTTTTAATGACAATTCAAATGACAACTGAGAATGTCTTCTGGTCTCCACATGTATTATATTACATAAACATGTGAAACATATGTATACACAACTTTTGCTGTTGTTGTTTGGTTTTTCTTCAAGACAGGGTTTCTCTATGTAACCTCACTACTATCCTAGAACTCACTCTGTAGACTAGGCTGACCTTGAACTCACAGATATCCACTAAAGATGTGTAACAACACCACCTGGCAATACAACATAACTTTTAACATTTTACTCCCCGCACGCAATTTTACTCCAAGTGCGTGTGCGCGCACGTGCGTGTGTGTGTGTGTGTGTGAGAGAGAGAGAGAGGGGGGGGGGGAGAGAGAGAGAGAGAGAGAGAGAGAGAGAGAGAGAGAGAGAGAGACAGCACTTTTATCCACTGAACCATCTCACTGAAGACACAGTTTTTAATTTAATAAATAAACCGTTGGGCTACATGTGGTGGTTATGCCTTTAATCCGAGCCCTTTGGAAGCAGAAACAGGTGGATCTCTGTGAGTCTGAGACCAGCCTAGGCTACATAGTTGAGTACCAGGCTAGCCAAGGATACTAGTGAGACCCTATCTAAAATAAATAAATATATATTTTATTTATTTCATTATATATATCATATATTATTTATTATTTATTTCATTATTCATGTACAATGAAATAAATAAAATGTTCTGTCCTTTACCATCTCCTCTGTCTGATGGAGGCACAGAGAGTGCTACGCAGTGCTTGAACCACTGGATTAGCATGCCAACCCAGCTACTAGTTCTGCACAATCCTTCTACTATACCAGTTTACCAGTTATATCCACACATACCTACCCACCACGACCTGCCTCCTACCTGTCTGAGTATCTACCTTTCCACCTGTACAATCATCCAAGTACACAGAAATTTACCCATGACCCCTCTCTCTTTTGGTAATTGCTTGCCCTTCACAGGTAATTACACAGCATGTTAAATTTTTTTCTAAGTATACAAAATTATATATGGTGAAAAATTAGCCTTTCTCTCTTAACTCGCAATCTGTCAAACTACCTCACAGGCAAGCTTCTTTTGCTAACGCAAGATAACATCCAAATGCAAATGATTTAGTTTCCCTAAAAGGTATCATGATGCCAACTCTATTCTGTACCTCGCTTTTAAAGGGGGGAGGGTCTTCTATTATCCATGTCCATGAGCATGCACATGGAGGTCAGAGGACAACTTTCAAGAGTCTGCTTCTTGTTCCGCCATGTGGATCAAACTCAGGTTGTCAGGTTTGGAAGCTAGTATTTTTTTTTTACTGGCTGAACCCTCTTAGATTTCTTGCCTTATTTTGCGACAAGGTCTCAATGCAGGCTGACTTCATACTGCAGATGTAGCACACAATGACCTTGAATTCCAGATCCCCTTCCTCTTCCTCCAGAACGCTAGGGCAACAGGCTTTAGAGGTGTGCACCACCAGTTTTATGTGGTGCTGATGACCATCAAGTCCGTGTACATGCTGAGTGAGCACTGTTCAGCTGGACCAGTTCCCCATCCTTTCCTTTTTTTAACCTAACTGATATGGGGAGCGGGCTCTCCCCTCCCTCCTTCCCCACCCCCGCCCCCACCCCATCTCTCTGGCTCACTCAAACTCAAAGTGATTTACCTGCCTGTGCTTCAGAGTGCTGGGATTAAAGGCATGTACAACCACACTGGCCAATGGAAATCACTGACAAGATTTGCCTAATTCTTGACATTTTCATTTCTTTTGGTGAGAGGGAGGAAAAAAGGAAGGGAGAGAGAGGACGTGTGGAAGGAGAAAAGGAAAGAGGGAAGAGGAGAGGGAAAGGGGAGAGGGAAAGGAACAAAAGGAAGGGGGGAGGAGGGGGGAGTGGGAAGGAGAGAAAGAGAAAGATAGAGAGCATGAGAGACAGGAGAGGTTTTGCCCTAAGCTGTTTCTAACCACTCCCATGCCCTGGTGTTTTTTCAGAGCCAACCATCATCAACTTCCGGTTGATACCTGGCCATTGATACAGAAGACACCTGGTGCATCTGTAACAGAAACCCCCAGGGATGTTTTGTAGTCCAGTGGAAGGCAGCCCCCTGCTGTCACGCCCTGCTGTTGTCCTCATTCTCTTCAGAGGGCCCTTTTCTTGGGATCGCCACTATGCCAAACTACATGGGGAGATCTTGACTTTAATTCTACCTCCCACAGCCTCAGTCCATCCACCCTCACAAATAAACAACATAAAGAGCCCAGCAGGTCCCTGTGGCAGGCAAGCACCTGTCTGTGTGAGGTAACTTCTGGAATTCAAAGTAGCCAGTCACAGGTTTACTTAAAGTATAAACAAGTTAGCCAGGTCTGCTGGTACCAGCCTGCCAGACCAGCTTGGGAAACTGAGGCAGAAGACCTGCCTAGACTATAGAATGAGTTTAAGGCCAGACTGGGCAACTTTGTGAAACTTGTCAGAAAATAAAGTTAGGGCCAGTAAGATGGCTCAACAGGCAAAGACACTTGCCACTAAGTATACGGACCTGAGTCTGCTACCTCAGGACCAAGTGGTGGCAGAACCTACTCCTACACATCAACCTTTGCACTCACACACAGAAACTAAAATGTGTAGGAGATAGAAATGTGTAGAGATAGAAAGAGGGCTGGGGATGCAGCTTGGTGGTAAAGTGCTTGCCTAGAATGCACAAGGCCCTGGATTCTATTCCTGGTATGGGGAGGAGGGGGTATATAACGGAAACAGACAACCCTCAAAACAAACACCATGAGCTTACCCAAGGCAGCCACTTCCCAAGCTCCAGGTATTCACAGGCTTCTGAGCCTTGTCAGTCCAACAGAGGCAGACCTCCCACCGAAGTTTATTTATGACAAGTGAAATAATCAAGGTAGTCCACTGTTGAATGCTTGAAGGAAGACTCAGACTGATACCCTTGTATTAAGAGAGGACACAGGTGGACTGAGGAAATGGCTCAGATGATAATTCGATTGCTCTCCTATAGAACCCATTATAATCCATTTCCAGGATGGGGTCCACTGAGAACTCACTAAGAGCCACAGATAAGCAGGGCACTAGGAACGCAGCACTCAAGCCTCAATATTCACACTACCTTTGACTCTCCTCCCCATAACCCAGCAGGTACCGGGAAACTGCTAAGTAAACAAACATCTAAAACCACCCCTTCCCTCTCCAGCATTATTCCCTATAGTGTGTGAGAGACTATGTATATATGAACGTGCACATGTGTGTATAGATGCCAAAGCATGTGTTGTTCCTGAGGAGCCGCCCACCTTACGTTTTGCGATGCCATCCTCACTATGCTGGAGCTCACCAATTAGTATCCTCCTGTCTGCAGGCCATCAGCACTGGGATTGCAAACTCACACCAACACACTTGGCTTTTTAACTTGTTACAAGGGACTGAACTCAAGTCCTCAAACTTCCATAGCAAATGCTTTACTGACTTATTTCAGCTCCCATGGTTGGATGATTGGTTGGTTGCTTTTTGTTTTGTTCTGTTTTTTTAAATAACAGTCCATTGTTTTCTTAGTCACCAGCAGCCCAAGTAGCTTTCAGACTCGGTGAATGCGGACTCCAACTTAAGACCTTAACCTCATGTGAATCTGGACAGGACACAGGGACCTTCAGCTGCTTTCCAGGATGTTGGTCAGGAAGGTGAAGTGCTTGGAAGGCTCTGCAAGACCCAAGGAGGGAGGATACAAAAGAGCCTGATCCCACAGGGCTGCCAGAAGCAGATCAACCACTGTCACCATCTGGTGACATGCACCCACTGGTGCAGACAGTATCTAAGGAGCAGGAACTGCTCAGGCTAGAGATTAGCTCCCGCACAAGGCAGATCAGCTGAAATGCTACCAAGGAAAGAAAGAGTGATGCAGAAGAGGGTGTTCCCCTGAGGAAGGGGAATTGCAGAGAAGAGCACCTTGCCCCAGAGCTGAGCCAGAAGGGGCAGGAAGGGACACCAAGGGAAAGCTGAGAATGTGAACTTACAGCACGGAGAGCCAGCAGTCACACCTGCCATCTCTCCTCACAGCCCACAGTGACCCTGAGCACAGCTGAAACAAGATGGGGAGCCTCTCAGCATTTTCTTCATCCAGCCTCAACCTCAGCCACTATAGAAGGCAACAACTGTGGCTGTCGCTTATAGGCTTCTAGGCCCAAGCAAAGGACTCAATGCCACCCACCCAAGACTCCAGTCACCTGGTCTTCCTTCCCCATGACTCTTTCTTAACCAGGGATCCTCAGAATTCAAGCCTGATTTAGCTTAGAACTCTCCAGGGAACCACCTGCCCTGACACAGACTTTGTGGCCCAGGCTACTGAATGAACACTCTATTCCACCCTCAAGTTGATCAACCTGTAAAGGATAAAGCCCAAAGCCCTTGAGTTTCATGTGCCCATAAAATTCTGTATTGCAGGGTTCTTTTGGTTTTTTGAGGCAGGTGTCTTTATCAGTACATTCTCATATTCTTCATTTCTCTTTTCTCTTTAACCAGAGGAGGCAACAAGCTTATAGCAAACAGGTAGAAAAGCACCTCAAGCAAAACCCAGAAAGAAATAAAACAAAAAGAGTCTAGGGATGTGGTACAGGTAAAAGTTCAGTGTCTTAGCCAGAGTTTTACTGCTGTGAACAGGCACCATGACCAACGCAAGTTTTATAAAAGACAACATTTAAGTGGGGCTGGCTTACAGGTTCAGAGGTTCAGTCCATTGTCATCAAGGCAGAAACATGGCAGCATCACGCAGGCATGGTGCAGGAGGAGCTGAGAGCTCTACATCTATCTTTATCCAAAAGAAACCAGGAAGAGACTGGGCATGCTCAGGTATCTAGGAGAAAGATCTGCAAGGCCATCCCCACAGTGACACACTTCCTCCAACAAGGCCACACCTTCTAATAGTGCCACTCCCTGGGACGACCATATACAAACCATCACAGTTAGCCTGAGTTATTTAAGCCTCTTTCTTAGGGATGGGGGAGGGGGGGAGAATGAAGAGAAAAGAATCCACCTGTTGAATGACTCCACGTGTGCTGTCTGCTCAGGTGCAGTGCTGTTTGCTGGCTCTGCTCTAAGTACCTGAGACACAGCAGACCCTTTTCAGACGGAGGCCATGGGTAGGAGGTGAGCCTTTTGATATGTCACCCAGGCTGGTCTCAGACTCCTGATCTGCCTGCCTCAACACTCCACCCTCCCTGTATTAGGATTACAGGTGTGTACCACCAGGTCTGGCTACTGATGTCACACTCAAATCCTCAAAATCTAGTGGGGTAGACAAGTACAACCATCAAAATCATTTTATGAATGGAACATGCTGGTACAAGCCTTTAATTTCAGAAGCTACAAAGCAGAGACAGGAAGATGGCCCTGAGTTTGAGGCCAATGTGGATTACAGAATGAAACCTTGTCTCAAAACCTCCCCCTAAGACCCATTTTCTAGAGACAGAAACTGAGACCCAAGCATATAACATGCAGGCAAATATACACAGTCAGGAGCCTAAATCCATACATAGAAATTGTCTAGAAATAGAAACATCTATACTGTTTATCAGTTATGTGTAGTACTATCCATCAAAAATCAATATTCATCGGGGAGGGATGGTATTGTGGGTAAAGTGCTTACCATGAGAACGTGAGGACCTGAGCCTGACCTCCTGCACCCACACAAAAAATCCAAATGTGTGTAACTCTAGGTTTGGTAAGAGCAGCTGAAGGCTTATAAGAGACCCTGCCTCAAAAGACTAAGATGGACAGAGGACGTGACATGGACAAGCACACACAGTGCACATCCACATCCACATACGCACTCACAAATTATCGCCATAGACTTGGACACCGTAGTGAGCACCTGCATGATTCCAGCACTTGGGAGGCTAAGGCAGGAACATAAGGAGTTCAAAGCCAGCCTAGATTACATAACAAGATGTAGTTTACAAAATAAATTAAATAATAAATAACCAATTAAAATCAACCTAAAAAAAAAAGACATACATGGCTGGGCAGGAACATTTTCTTAGGCAGTCAAAAAAGAGACCAAATAGCTGGCCGGTTGGAAAGTTGACCTGAAGCCAAAGGGAGGGAAAAATGAAACTAGGGGTTTGAAGTTAATAATCTTTGGTCCTGTTTAGATTTTTCTGTGTATTGCATCTAAAATACCAGCAAACAGCTTCAATTCACACTTAAAAAACAAACAGCAGCAGAGCTGAAAGGTTGACATTTCTGAGGTAGAAACAAACCAGAGAGCTAGTACTGACCAGTACCAATGACAACAGACATCGTAGCCACAGAGGTTGGGAACTCTGGTTACCCCAGCACCAGCCTGAGCTACCTTCCTATTGTCTCCAAAATTGTTATAACAAATGAGAACATCATTTCAGCACTGGGGAGGCTGAGGCAAGGGGAATATAAATTAGAAAAAAGGGCTGGGGTGTAGTCAAATGGTTTTTATCTGGCACATGAATCCCTGAATCCCCCAAGACTTGCAAAATGAAAAGGGAAAAAAAAAAAAAAAAAAAAAAAAAAAAACCTACTTTGTTCTTTTTTCAGACAGGATGCTTAGATTATTCACAAACACTGCCCAGAAATAGAGAACCAGGACTCTAACCCCTGAGCTCCCATCTCTGACTTGAAACTCCATCCTTGCACTCTGAAGGCTGCAACACCCCAACCTCAGCAATCTGCAGAGAGCTCTCTGGGAAAAGATGCTACAGAATGGCCAATAGCCCTTTGGCTTTGTATAGTTCAAGTTCACCTGTGCAGAGCAGACTAGGCATGCACTGGCTCAGACTCAGGAATACTCCGAACCCTGGCCCTCAGCAAGAGTGAGCCAAGCCAGAGATGGTAGGGTGGGGCCTGCTCTGAATCAGGTTCCACAAGCAGACTGAACAGCAGCCATGGGGAACAACATCCCAGGTAAGGGTAGGTACAAGCCCAGGGATTAGGCCAGCAAGATCAGAGAAAGAAACTTAAGAAACAGTTCTTCGTACACACAGACCTTATGCCGAGTGCTATGTTCAAGAATCATGTACAGCCCTCCATTTTTTCACTGAATTCCTAAGCTTCACAGAAAGGGACATAAGGACAAAGAGGAGAGACTGCAGGCTCCAAGTCCCAGAGCCACATGTAGGAATCTGGCTCCAGGACTCTCCAAGCTCCTTCTCTTGACAATGGGCAAGGGCCCAGCTCACAGCAGACATAGGTCATTTACAAAAGTCCTGCTCAGAACCCGCCCAGGCGTGGTCACCTGGCCAAGAGGCGGCAGAAGAGCAGAGCACCTGAGGAAGGGTATGAAGAGGTGGCTGCCCTGGAGGCTCTGAGCTTCAGGACACAGTCCTACTTAAAGAGAAAGCATGGGGTGCTGTTTCCTATGGCAATCCTGTGATGATTAGGAGACTAGAGTCTCTCTCCTTAATATAACATTAGGCTCAGAGTCAAAAAAGGCTCTGGTGACATGCTGGCAGCAATGCCACCTGGCTGCTGCCAGCTGAACTATCCTCCTGTGACCTCTGACTCATCAGAACTATGAATAAAGCCCAGAAACACTGACTGAGGCACAGTCAGACTTTGAACCAACAAGGGGAACCAGGAAGTGGTGGGAAATAGTTACTGTCCTAGCCTGGCAAGCACCTAAATCTTCATGCCAGATGTGCAAGGCAAGCACTCAAAAAAGCAAGAGGCAGCACTCCCCTCTCTGTTTGAAATCAGACCCTTGAGTATCATTAAACTTCTCTGCCACCACCTGAGGACTGGGATGAAGCCTGGGGGAATGTCACACACGTACCAAGCACGGGAGTGTGTCTGGGGGCAGAGCAGGGAGAGGGAACAGGCGTTCATCTACTGCCTGAGCATCGTCCTAAAGGGAAGAGACCAGCAGTGGGCCACAGGAGCGAGGGTCTGTTATTTTGGTTTATTGATGCTAGATATCAAACTCAGGACCTCACAGAGGCTGGGCATGCCCTCCATTGACGAGCCACACCCATCCCTTAACGTATGATTTAAAACATTGCTTTTCAAAATAAGGGCCAGTCTGTCTTCCAAGTGACATCTGACATTGCTTGGAAAGACTTCTAGTTGTCCAAATTGGATATCAAAGGATTGTACTACCTCATTTTGTGGGTAGAAGTCAAGGATATTTAAGAAAACCCAATACACGAGCAGGCCAGCAGGCAAACAACCCAAGGGTCACCAACACTGACTGAGGAACCGTATGTGATCATCAGTCCATCTCTGACTATTCCTAAGAGTCCACATCCCCCAAAGACACCCTTATCAGGCACCTGGGCTTCAACCCCTCAAACACAAGGAGAGGCTCTGAAATTCTGGCTCCTCTTAAGGAGTGGTGGGAAACAGTCACTGTCATGGCCAAGAAAATACCCCAACTTCTCATGCCTGATGTGCAGACCAAGCATCTGGTAAATCAAGAAAAAAGCCTTAGGCAAGGGCAGGCTGCAGTCTCAACAGAACTCCTATAAGAGGAGCTGGCAAGGAGAGTATGGCTCAAACTGGCCCTTGCTTCAGCGTGAGCCCAGGCACACAACAGCCATCTTGACTTCCATGCCCACCTCCTGTCCTGCCTTCCGTATTTGCCAACATTTCATTCAGCACAGACTTACCTAGTGGCCCTACCAGGCATGATGAATAGGTCTGCAATCATAGTACTCAAAGAGGTTTTGGCAGGAAGATCTTAAGTTCAAAGCCAACCTGAACTACAAAGCAGATTTTACATTCAGTTCCAACAGTATGCCAGGTACACTGGGAAGGGAGGCAACAGAGCAGCCCCAAGATACCTGGATCCTGTCCCACTCTAGCAACTGAACTACACCCTCAGCCCCGTTTGTCTGTCTGTCTGCTTTTGCTTTTGTTTTTACTTTCTAAGTTTGTCAGAAACCAAGACAGGGACACATCCCTGTTTAGAATCTGATGGCTTCCCATCAACACCAATGTCTGTCTCTATCTTGTTCCCGTGGAGACCTGTAAGGCAGTGACAAGACTTAGGTGTACTCTCTAAAGACAGCACTCAGTCTTTCTAGATGCTTCCTGTAGAACTTGAAACTACTTTACAATCACCCTTTTCCCTTCTTTACCCCACCCCTCCCCCTGCTTGGGGTGATGGGGAATGGCTGGTGGTCCTAGGGATTGAGCCTAGGACCTCAAATATGCTAGACAAGTACTCTACCCCTCATTCTCAGCCTTTGTTTTGTCTGCTTTGATCCCAGGACCACAATCACGCAAGCTCTCTAAGGCTGGACCTAGTTCTGGCATTTCCATTTGTCACCTGGCCCACAGAAAACTATGCACACCTGAACACAAAGAGCGCCCCTGACCTCCCCTGCAGTGAGATAGGCAAAGGGGTGCTTGTTCACTACCCTGACCAAACCCACACTAGGGTAGTAGCCAGTTTTTTCTATTCCAACTATGATGCAATGCACTCCCTTGGAAACTGCTTCTTTTATTTTTGTTTTTCTCGTGTGTATGGGGTTGGGCACTGGGGTGGATGCTACAATGTGTATGTATAAGGCAGGGGACAATAGGAAAGTAAATTCTCTCCTTCCACAATATGAGTCCCAGAGATGAAACCCAGATTCTTAGGTTAGAGGCAAGCACCTTTACCGATAAGCCGTCTCAGCCACCTATTCCTGTTTCTTATGCTAAGGAAAATGTGGAAAATGTGACCCTCAGCCTCACCAAACTTTGCTTAGTTCTGAGCTTCATGCTGACAAAGGGGGAAACCAAGATACACAGATGACTCTGAGAAAGTAAACCAAGATGTGCTGGCAGGCATCGGACCACATGTCACACACCAATTCCCTGAGGCCACAGGAAAGGCATGCAGATAGAACAACTGACAGGAACTCAGGGACCCCAAGGAACTGACTGTCTCATTATGGCTACTTCCTCTTGAGAAGTCAGAACAAGCTTCAGGAAGGCAGGCACTAAGGTCTGCCTAAGTGGAGAGGGGAAATGGCAACCCAAAAGGAGGGCATGGGGGTCACCTAGTGACAGGCCTGACTTCAGGGACAGCTCAAATGAAAGAAAGGAACCTTCCAGTTAGGAAAAGCTAAAGCTGTTCTGGACCATGATATATGTGATCCCACCACAAGCCTTCAAGAGTGCCGTTTTCATTGCCCACTGTGGAAACTTAGGCACAGATTACAAAGGCCTAACCCAGGGAACGTGATCCCAGAGAATTCAGTGGCCTGTGAAAACCTATCACTCTCCATTATGGTTCCAGATCAAGATGTCTGGTCTTTGCTCAGAGCAAGACAGCAAACAACAAGCAACAGCATGATGAAGATCGCCCCCAAGAAGAGGAGAGGACACTAAAATGGCACTCGAGACGACACATGCATTAATAAGGTATTAGCTCACTTAATTTCATAGCTCAGTAAGAAGCCATTACTATGGTGTACATGAGAACTCTTACAGACAGATAAAATTGCTACTCCAAGGCATTTGTTGGGATTACAGGCATATGCCTGCCACCAGTTTATGCAGGGCTGGGGTTCAAACCCAGGCCTGGATGCAATCGAAGCCAAATCCTCACCCTTCCAGATTTCAGTATCTCAGCTACTGGTCTCTATCCACCAATGCTCCAGGCCACGTCTCCCTGCTGCTCTCTGTCTCTGGATGCAGGTCACAACTTTGGGGGTACCTCTTCTTTCATCTAATTACACTATTCTAGGGGAGGCTTCCTTCTACATCTCCAGAGTCAAGAGAGAAGCACAGCACTCCACACTGAGCATGGTGATGCCGTCTATTGTCCTAACTACTGGAAAAGCTGCGACAAGAGGATCACAGGTTCAAATCTTCCGCAGGCTACAAACTGAGTTCAAGCCCAGGTCGGGTAACTTGTTGAGACCCTGTCTTAAAAGAATAGAAAAGGGGCTGGGGATGTAACTCAGTGATATTAGAAGGCTGGCCCCAGCACTGCACAAAAAGAAGGAAGGAAAAGAAAAATTGAAATGAGAAAGAGCCGTTGCCTCTTCACTGCTGCTCGCTGACACTCAGTTACCTTTCATGGTAAGGCCAAGTATAATTGCCAAGGTAGCTAGCGGCCTGGCCAGATCAGCAGCTGCACTCTGTCTCCAATGCCAGCTATCTTCTTGTCTCCACCAGTCAGATGCCTGGGCCAGCTTGTTTATGCCAAACCCAGGCTGACAGACAGCAACAAGCTCTCCCCCTCACCCAGCCACCAGCCTCTCACAGCCTGTGACTCCTACCATGCCCCAAGAAAGAAGTGTTCCCCAAAGCTGCTGCTCCTGCCAACATGGATACTAGGGTACGGCTTATCTGTCATCTCAACACAAGCTCCCTGCACCCACTGTCATAAAATGAGTCAATGTCCCCATCCTTTCCCACCCCCTGTAAGGTCCCTCATTTCTGTCCTGCTCAATGTCACTGCATAACTAGCAGTGTCATAATACTGACACCTACATCTTACTTTCTTGTGTGTATATAGTAATGTGTGAATGTGTGTGTGTTCCCGTGTAGTGTGTGTGCGCACGCGCGCGCGCGCACACACACACAAGCGAGAGAGAGAGAGAGAGAGAGAGAGAGAGAGAGAGAGAGAGACAGACAGACAGACAGACAGACAGACAGAGAGCAGGTGCTTTTGTACACATGCGTGTGGAGGCCAGAGGTTGACATTCAGAGTCTTTCTTAGTCACTATCTTATTCTTTGAGGTCTTTGAATTAAACCTAGAACTTTCCAATTTGTTAGTTTAGCAAGCCAAATTACCCTGGGGATTTCTTTTCTTGACTTCTAAGCTTTGTTCTTAACCCTATCTCAGGACTGATAATGCTACAGTTCCAAGACCTTGCAAACCAAGCAGGCTATTGGTGTGATATCCAACCACCTAGACAAGGCACAGATGCATGGAGAAGTAACTGTCCAATCCTCTGGTTCCCAGCAGCAGAGAGCCTGAGGCCAGGTATGGATCTCCTCACTGTAAACTCCTAGTGTCTAAGGCTATCCTGAGCTGTGACTCCCTCTATACATCAGTAGTAGCCTCATCCCCTCTCCCTGACTTGGGACTATCAAAAGTGTTACCATCTGTCCCCTGCGGATAAGTCAACTGCACAGCACTGAGAACCACTGATCATTCTGGCTAATTTCAGAGTTTTTTCCCATTTTTAACAGTGGAGATAGGTACATACTCAGTACTCCATATCCACAGGCCCTACATCCTCAGATTCAACCAACTTCACACTGAAATTATTAAGAATGGCCAGTGAGATGTCTCAGCAGTTAACAGTGTCTGCCATCAAACCCAATGACCTGAGTTCAATTCCCAGAACACACATGGTAGGATAAAGCTGACTCCATCAAGTTGCCCACTTATCTCCACATGTGTACCATGGCACAGGCAAACACACACACACACACAAAATGTTAAAAAACAAGACGATCAGTGGAGCAGCTAGAATGGAAGTCTTCCTACCGCCATTTGCACGGGATGCTGGGCGGCTCCACAGCCTTCTGTGCATGACCCACCAGGAGAGAGTGAGATCTCCCAGCAGCACTTTCACTTCTGATGCGGAGGTGAGATCTTCACCTTCTCTCTGGAGGGGAACAGCTGGGAGCGCACAGGGTACAGGGCATACGATCAGCTGGGACAGAGGTCTTTAGACTGCCATTTGCACCAGGGAGCCAAGTGGCTTCTCACCCTTCTGTGAACAGACCCTGCCAGAAGAGAGTTGGTCTCCCAGGAGTACGGACACAGGCTTACAGGCCCACAGAAGGGACAAGCTCCAGCCAGAGACAGCAAGACCAACCAGCACCAGAGATAACCAGATGGCAAAAGGCAAGCACAAGAACCCTACCAACAGCCGGGCGTGGTGGTGCACACCTGTAATCCCAGCATTTGGAAGGCAGAGGCAGGCGGATTTCTGAGTTTGAGGCCAGCCTGGTCTACTGAGTGAGTTCCAGGACAGCCAGGGCTACACAGAAAAACTCTGTCTCAAAAAACCAAACCAAAAAAACGAACCCTACCAACAGAAATTAAGGCTACTTGGCACTTGGCAACATCAGAACCCAGTTCTCCCACCACAGCAAGTCCCAGATACCCCAACACATCAGAAAAGCAAGAGTTTGATTTAAAATCACATCTCATAATGCTGATAGAGACTTAAATAACTCCCTTAAAGAAATACAGGAGAACATGAGTTAACAGGCAGAAGCCCTTAAAGAAGAAACACAAAAATCCCTTAAAGAACTATAGGAAAACACAAACAATCAAGTGAAGGAACTGAACAAAACCATCCAGGATCTACAAGTAGAAACAATGAAGAAATCACAAAGGGAGACAACTCTGGAGATAGAAAACCTTGAAAAGAAATCAGGGGCCATAGATGCAAACATCAACAACAGAATACAAAAGATAGAAGAATCTCAGGTGCTGAAGATACCATAGAAAACATTGACTCAACAGTCAAAGAAAATGTAAAATGCAAAAAGCTTATAACCCAAACATCCAGGAAATCCAGGACACAATGAGATCAAACCTAGATTAACAGAAATATTTTTCATGTAAATCTTCAATTTTATCAGAAAATGTTTGCAATTCCTCTTTCAATTAATTTAGTAATGTTTTTATGTCTACCATTTTATCTGCATTATTTTTCATGATAATCAATTTTAACATTTTTCTACATTTTTCTACAATTTTATCAGAAATATTTTCCACATAAATCTTCAATTCTATCAGTAAGATGTTTCTACTTCCCTTTTCAATTAATTTACCAATGTTTTTTATGTCTACCATTTTACTCTTTAATTTTCAATGAAAACTGTCAATTTTAATGTGTTTTTCTAGGTATCTCTTCTATTTTATCAGAAATATTTTGTTTCCATGTAAATCTTCAGTTTTATCATAAAATAGTTTTAGTTTCTTTTTCAAGAAAAAAGAAAAAGAAAAAAAGTTTAATATTGTATCTGAAAATAAAATTGCACCATGCTAAACATGAGCAGAATTTTTTTGTCATTATTCCCTGAACAATAAAGAACAGGACTCACATTTCATTGAGTGCTACAAGTCATCTGCAGCCAATTTAAAGTATGTGGGGAAATATGCATGAGTTTTATGCAAATACTAAATCATTTTACATGTGGAAATTGAACATTCAGGGATTTGAGAATATAAAGGTATTCAGAGGTACCATGCTGTGGGTCCTGGTGGCAACTTAATTCCCTTTAACATTATTATGTAAACTCATAGATATAACTAGCCTCATGCTTCAGATACTTAAAAATCTTTAAAACATTGATTTGTGTGTGTGTGTGTGTGTGTGTGTGTGTGTGTGCTGCACACACATACATGCTCACACCAGCTCATGAGAGCCTACACATCCCATGGCACATATGTGAAGATCAAGACACCTTGCAGAAGGTGGTTCTCTCCTTGCACTGTGTGGGTCCCCAGGACTGAATTCAGGTTTGGCAGTTAAGTGCCCTCACCCATTAAGTCATCTTGCCAGCCTCACAGATATTTTAACTAACTGGAAACGTCCCTTGGGATTAAATTTTTAATTTAATTTAATTAGACTGTTAAGAACAATCTAAAAGGAATATGAAGTAGACATGCCTTTGGCAGACACCACTGGCTGCTTACTCAACAACCACACCTAACTTACTGCTCCTGCGCTAGCTCCCACAGAGCACAGAACCAAATGCTAGCTTTCCCTCCTTTACAGCTAGAGATGGTCACGTAAATACAGTTCCAGCCAAGAAAGCAGGAACTCATGTCTGCACTGCAGGCAGAAGGGCTTTTGGGGTAAGACCTGGTTTTTTTCATAAATAAAAGGAAATACAGAAGGCTGGTGAGGCTTTTCCTTTGAACCTAAAGGTTAGAGCTACAGAAACCATTTTAGAGCCTGGAAGAAAACAAAATGAAAATGGCCAGGATAGCAATGCCAGCAACAATTAGAGGTTGGGATTCGTGGTATGTAAAAATAAAAAGAGAATCATGCATAAGTAAGTTCCCTAGTCAGGCTTTTTGTTTCCTGAAACCAAATGCAATCCTAAAAGACAGAAAGCAAGATACAGGGCCTGGGAAGACAATTCAATGGATAAAACATTCTAAGTATCTAAGAATGATGGACCAGAGTTTGGATACCCAGGACCCATATAAAAAGCTAGGCAGGTCTGTAGCCCTCCTATAATCCCAGAGTATACACACACACACACACATACACACACCACATACAAGAAGAATGTAAGATATCAATGTCAATATCATGGCACTGCAGAGAAACTGAGCAGGACAGAAACAGAAAACTTATAGAAGCATGGGAAAGGAAAGGAGCCCCTCACCCAGGAAGCAGGTTGAAGTCTCTTACCAGCTGACAGAAAAGAATTTAAATGCAATTAACAACATTGCTGCAAGGGTCACTAACAGAGATAATATCCCCTTCTTAGATGCATAGTTAATACTAAAACAGCAATGAACTAGGCAGGCTTAAACCCTGATGCAGGTCACGTGACCTTGGCAGCGTCCCTTCCTTCTCCCAGACATCATCTGGGAGACTAGAATGAGATTGTCACTTTCGCTTATAGTAAAAATAATTCATCTTCCTGCATCTGTGATCAAGACTTTTGTCTTAACAACTGTCACTCTGTCAGGGACCCCCTCAGGAACCACTGTGGGGTCACAGTGATCTTATCTAGGTCCCTTTGAAGATAATAATGCCCTATAAATAATTATTGAAAAGACAATGGGATGTTCCTTTCTAAGAAGCACTAAGTTCCCAGCCTGAAATCTGGTAAATCTTCAAGAGCCTGTTGGAGACTATGTATGGACTGGACCAGGACATGAGATCCAGAGTGGGATGAGATGCCTGCAATGCCCCCTGGGGCACCTGGAAATCGAAAGACTAGCCCCACCCCCACCCCCAACAGCCCTGTACACAGAGGCTTACAAACAAGCCCTGACTAGCTGGGGCAGGGATCATCAGGGGATCATTATTAGCAAAATATTTTATTGAGATTATGTTTATATTCATCTGCAAGTAAATATCTGTTACTTAAGAAAAATCAGTTGTGTCCAAGATAGACTATATCAGTCAAAGGGCAGAAAAAAGAATGCGGGGAACACAGGCCTGGTTTTACTTTTTTACACTATTTCAGATCCCCAAATTTGGGAGACAAAGAATTTCTGTGAGTCAGAGGCCACCTAGAGCTGCATAGTAAGACCCTGTCTTAAAACAAAACAAAAACTATTTCAGAGCCCAACTGGTGGCCAAGCTTACAATCCTAGCACTTGAGAGGCTAAGCCAGGAGGATCAGAAAAAACAACGCATTCAGCTTTTATGTAGAGGGGTCTTAAAAGTTACACACCAAGGAACCAGTAAGATTGTGTCTAGAAGAATGTAAAGTATCTTCAATTTTCCTTTTTCGTTTGTTTTATTTTGTTTTGTTAAGGAAGATGTTTGCTGAGGCAGCCTCATATAACCCAGCCTGACCTTTTAACTCACTCTGTGCCTGAGGATGCTCTTGAACTCCTCTACCTAACCCTAACCCTAACCCTAACCCTAACCCTAACCCTAACCCTAACCCTAATCAAGAGCTGGGATCACAGGTATACACCTGCCTTTTTATCCTTTCTCTAAACATATTTTTAAGTGTGTGAGACAGTGTGTGTGCCCACAGAGGTCAGAACCTAGATCAACTGAAGCTGGAGTTACAGACAATCGTGAGCTACAAAATGTATACAGTAGGAACTGAGCTCAGATGCTCTACAAGAGCAGTACATGCTCTTAACCTCTGATCCATCTCTCTAGCCTCTGCATTTTCATTTTATATAAACTGTCCTCATATACCAAAGAAAAGAATGTGTGAAGAGCACTGTCCCCTCCCTTTCTTCTGCAAGGCCCCGGGAAGAGGAGAGGTCAAACCTAAGATGTTGCATGTGCTAACAAGTATAGTAACACTGAGCTCAGCCTCAATCTATCTTTCTTTTCTAAGATGGAGACTATGTTGCCCAGGCTGTCCCTGAGGTCTCCATCCTCCTGCCTGTGTGGCCTGGATTACAGGCCTGAGCCCCTTTAAATAACTCAGTTGCTGTAGTGTTGGGAGAGTCTTAAAAACTGAACTCCATGAGTTCAGCCAGCACAGCATCCATGGCCAGTTCCGTCTACACTGGATTTAGGTAGAGAGGTTTGCTTGCACCTGAGCTTCAAAAGGAGCTGCAGATACAAGTTTAGTGTCAGAGGTAACTGAGTGAAAAAAGAAAAGAAACAGGAAAGAAAAAGACATACTGCTCCTCAGTATGGTAGAGGAAAGTTTGTTATAGCTATGTGGGAGACATAGCCAGAGGCAGACATGTGTAGGAGAGTACGGAGTGAACATGTCCCTAGACCATGTGGGAAGATGGGAAGAAGAAGAAAGAATTGAGAGAGGAGAATCAAATACAGCAGCCAGGAGGCCAAAGGTACAAAGACAGGGGTAGGTAACCAAAATGTCTAGACTATATACGGATGATCTCTGAGGGAAGGGCAGCCCAGACTCTGGGCTGGAGAGTTCAGGGTAAGGGGTGAGGTGTGCCAGCCAAACCCCTGTAACAGGGAGGGCCTGGGGGATGCTGGGAAACCCTGAAGGTCGGCTCCACTTTAATGTGTTAACTGGTTCCTGGGCCTTTGTCTGGGGTGTGAGACTGAACAATGACACTCCATGCTCACTTTGTCCAGGCTTCATGCCTGCCTCCACTACAGCCAAGCACCACAGACACCCGAGACAGACTACCCAGACAACCCCAGTCCTTCATCTACCTTTTCTTTTTAAGATTTACTTATTTATTATATGTGAGTACACCATAGCTGTCTTCAGACACTCCAGAAGAGGGCATCAGATTCCATACAGATGGTTGTGAGCCACCATCTGGTTGCTGGGATTAGAACTCAGGACCTTTACAAGAGCAGTCAGTGCTCTTAACCACTGAGCCATCTTTCCAGCCCCTTTCATCTACTTTTAAGAACAGACTCTTAAGAACACTAATAGAAGTGAGGCAGTGGTGGTGCACACCTTTAGTCCCAGCATTTGGGAGGCAGAGGCAGGCAGATTTCTGAGTTTGAAGCCAGCCTGGTCTACAGAGTGCGTTCCAGGACAGCCAGGGCTACACAGAGAAACCCTGTCTTGAAAAAAACAAAACAAAAAAAAAAACAAAAAAAACAACCCCCCCCCCAAAAGGAATACTAATAGAAATGGAGTTTAGCTCAGTGGTACCCAGCATGCAGGAAGCCTTTAGTTGAATACCCAGCAACACACACACACAC
The DNA here is from genome assembly GCF_947179515.1 of Apodemus sylvaticus. Taxonomy (NCBI): domain Eukaryota; kingdom Metazoa; phylum Chordata; class Mammalia; order Rodentia; family Muridae; genus Apodemus; species Apodemus sylvaticus. The sequence continues at coordinate 108,985,424 of NC_067481.1, read as the reverse complement.
ACACACACACACACAAAAAAAAAAACCACAAAACACACTACACACACTCACTACAGGACAACAACAACAGTTATTCTTGGACCATGCTAGAACTGTGAGGTAGCCAACACTTTTCTGAAAAACAAAGCAAAGGCTGGGTGTAACCTTTTTGAACGTTCTGAACTATTCCTTCTCCTTCAGGGATGGCTTCCAAGGAAACAAGCCAAGAGGTCCTATGTTCACAGCAATGTCTGCTCTCAAAGAAAAAAAAAAGGAGGAAAAAATCCTATTATGAATTAAATGTTAAACCTCGGGCAATAATGACATGAATTATAATACTCAAGTACAAGGAAGTGTGGCAGAGTGCTGAAGGTTGTTGTCACAAGGTTATCTGAGGATGTGATTTTTTTTGTTTGTTTGTTTGTTTTTTGGATTTTGGGTTTTTTTCGAGACAGGGTTTCTCTGTATAGCCCAGGCTGTCCTGGAACTCACTCTGTAGACCAGGCTGGCCTAGATCTCAGAAATCCGCCTGCCTCTGCCTCTGCCTCCCAGAGTCCTGGAATTACAGGCGTACGCCACTGCCGCCACCACCACCACCTAGCTAAGAATTTTTTATAACAGCAAATACCACAAAATGGAATGCAACTGACCACCATGGTCACTCAAAACCCCAGAGAAAGCTGTCTTAAGAGTTAGTATACAAATATGTAATAACCCAGGAAAGAATTGTTACAACACTCAGGAGAAATAGAGGATCAAGGTCTCCAGTATACCGTATACCCCAACAAATTAGCAGGAAAAAAGACCCATCATGATCTATAAGGACATATAGCCTTACTTTCACTAACTTCCAGAAAGGGTCTCACTAACTTGCCTGGGCTGACACAGAAGTCGCTCAGTAACTCAAGCAGATCTTGTATTTGTGTGAGCCTCCTGCCTCAGCCTCTCGGATCTCTAGGAGATACTGACTTGGAATTGAACAAATGGATTGTTGTTGTTTTTGTTACCGCAGTCTCACATCACAGTGACTGACCTTTACCTAACAAGCCTCCCGACTCAGCCTGAGATTACAGATATGCACCACCACAGCCAGCTAGAAATGAGAATTTTCCTTCACTTACATTCAGAAAAGGCTGGCTATATACTTCTTAAAAGTAATCAGCCTTTATGCACAAGGATACATATTAGATAAAAGGGAACTCTAGGCAAACAATGGTCCATATCACAGTTCTGTAACCTGGAATATTATATACCTAATGGAAAAGATTAGTGACATTCCATGTATCTATGTGGGTGGCAAAAACATAAGCAGAATAAAGATTATAATCTATGCAGACTTAGGTGTGTTATTTATCTTATAAGCAGGTGTTAGAACAAAGCTACAGGCTGGTCCAACAGAACAGCATCTACGTTAACACATCTGTGCGGTTTGTTTGACTACAGAGCATGGATAATTTTTATAATTAGAAAACTTTGTGCTGCAACTACAGGTGAGGGAGAAGTCATAGTGACATCTGAGGACAGGATGTAAGTTAAGCCGTACATATTGTCTAACTTAATTCAAAGCACTTCTTAAATAACATGGTAAGGAAAAAAATGCTTAGTATTTAAACACAGCTTTGAAAAACTGGAAGGTACCCAACCACCCTCATTTGGTCTCCTGATCTCAGCTCCCTGGTATGCAAGGTTTAACTTCTCTGAGCAAAATCCTCTCACATCCAGAAAAGCAGCTCCAACGGGCTTCCAGCTTGCTCAAGACTCATGTGCCTTGAATACAGTAGGCATTTAGTAAGTGCTGGAGGACTCATCTGTGGGAGTATAACCTTGTACTGACCTAGTAATTAACTAGCAAATTTCAAAAGGTAAATATCTTAAGCAGGCAACTTCTAGTGGGGAAACTTACTCTGCTGAGTCAAATGCATGTATTTGATCACAAAGCGTGGTCAGGAATGTTCTCCGCCCACCCAGCCCCCAACAGCTCCAAACCCTCCCCAGTGCTGATTAACCAGCTGAAAAATGGATAATGACCCTGACAGTCACCAAGACAGAACAAGGTGAGACGGTGGCTTCTTAGCTTTTCCACAGAAAAAAGGCTCAAAAAGAAATGTGACTTCCACAGACTATAGACACAGAAGGATATTGCCTCTTACGGTTAAATGAACAATACAAGATACAGAATATTTACAGTATAAAAAAATACAGAGAAAATGTGCACACATAAACACAATGTGCATGTGCGCTCTCTCTCTCTCTCTCTCTCTCTCTCTCTCTCTCTCTCTCTCTCTCATCATCATCATCATCATCACTCACTCACTCACTTCAGAGGGGAGTGGGCAGGGAGAACACTGAAACCTGACTTTTCCCTTCATATTCTTGATTATTCACCTTTTTTTTTAAAAGCAACAGCACTGTCCAGACTTAACAGGCCTTGAACAATTCTGCAATTCCCTCACAGGACTATAAAGGGGAGGCGGGTGCCTGAGGGGCACAGCTCAGTGGTGTGCTGTGTGTGAGGCCCTGTGCTGGGGCTGCAGCTCACCACACACAAAGGGGTCTGATCCCCAACAACAGAAGTAGTAGAACATACCTATAATCCTAACACTTAGGAGGCAGTTAGTTCAAGGTCATCCTTGGCTACAGCAAGTTTGAGAGCAGCCTGGGCTAAAGGGTCTGTTTCAAAAAAGAAAAGGGAAAACCTGCAGTTAAATTTTTCAAGTCATTTTCTAAAAGTCAGTAGAAAATCTACCTAGCCAAAAAGAAAAACCTGTGTTGATCATTAAAAGCTGTTTGCAGACTAAAAGGCAGCTGTAAAGAGGGGTACCCCAGCTCAGGCTCACTCTGAGAGGTTCTGAGCCACAGATGAGACAGGGGTGGAAATGGGGGACAGTGTACAAGCTTAATTGAAACCCAAGGAGGACTGCGGCTGGGGCATATCTCAGAGAGCGCGTGTGTTCCGTCCGCGGCACAGCACCCCCATTTGCTCCAACACAGGTCAAAGGCCCTGACCGCTCTGGACAGGTGCTTCTCCCCCCCTGGCCGGGGATTTCCAGGCCCTTTCTGTTAGGCTTCATGCATCTGTGAAAACCTTGAAGCAGGGCTTTAATGAGATTTCTACTAACCCTGTAATTCCTCTGAGCTAAAATTCAGTACTACAGAGCTGGGAACGGAGCTAAGTTGACAGAGTGGTCACCTAGCGTCTGTGAAGCCAATTTCCATTCCAAACTCTAAAGAAATTGAGCCACTAATGCTCTCCTATAATCCCAGCACTCAGGATGTAGATGCAGGAGATGAGAGGTTCAAGAGCATCCTCTGCTACATGTAAAGTTCAAAGCTAGTTTGAGCTGCATGACACTCTATCTCAAAAAAGCATATATAAGGGCTAAATATGACTCAGCAGTTAAAAGCCCCGGTTGCCCTGGCAGAGAACTCAGATTCAATTTTAAGAACCACATAGCAACTCACAATCAATTGTAATTACAGTTCCAGAGGGTCCAGTGTCCTCTCTTGGCCTCTGCAGGCACCAGACAAACATGTAATACAGACTCATACATATAAAACAAAAAACATATATGTACGTGTGCGCACGTTTTATTCTATGCCACTCTGACTACATCACGGTTCTCAGGACCTCTGCATGCATTTTCCCTCTTTCTAGGACATAGCCAGCTTAACCACCAAAATAGTGAGGCCTCCACATATGAACAAAAAAGAGTGAATGGCTGGACACCCTTTGATCTTGGCACTCAAGAGGCAGAGGAGGGCCATTTGGCACTGCCTGAGGGCGTGTTTGGTTGTTGTAACAAGTGTGGGTATGGTTGGCAATTTGTGGGCAGAGGCCAGGGCATTGCCAAATAACCTATAATACTCGGGTGCTCTGACACAAAGAACAGTTTGGCTCAACTGTGAACAGGGCAGGCTTGAGAAACTAGACTCAACCACACCTTGACACTCCCACAAATGCAGTGTCTTACCACTGACCAAGCAGGTAGCCCCAAGGAGAAAAAGACAAGTACACACTTCCATCAAGGCAGATGCTAGCCCCAATTTCTTGTCAAGACAGAGGAAGCTTGCTAGAGGCTCTTGTTGGCATCCCAACCCATTTACTTATTTTTGTAAAACATTCAGGCAAGCTTTTACAAGCTGGTGTTTTTACTGTATTAAGATCTAGTCATAAAAGCCAGGCCTTTCCCTACTTGAAAACCTAGAGACTATATGCATATCAGATACCTGCTTCAGAATCCTAGGATACCTAGAATAATAACCCTACAGCCCACCCTCCTGCCAGAGCAAATATACCTGCCTCTGAGACAGGGTATATTCATGTTGCCAGTCCAGCCAGCTGGGGGTGAGGTGCAGTTGAGCAGCTGAACACTAGCCTAGATATTCAAGACCCTGGGTTCATCACCCAGAAACACACAGAGGAAGCACTAAGGAAAGAACCTAAGGGCTGGAGAAATGATTTATTGGTGAAAAGTATACTGCTTTTGCCTGGAATCCAAGTTCAGTTCCTAGCACCCACATCATCAGATTGCCTGCAACTCCAACTCCATGGCATCAAATGTCCTGGCTTCCTCATGCACCCACACATATGTGGGCATGTCGCATGAACGAAATGCACACACTCACACACAAACATGCAGAGAATTAAAAATAGGCATCACAGAACATACATTTAATCTCAGTATTATGCCCAAAAAATTTAATTGAAAAAAAAAAAAAAGCCAGGGGGTAGTGGCACACACTTACAATCCCAGTACTTGGGAGGGTGAGGCAAGAAAATCAAGAGTTTGAAGCAAGCCTGGACTACATAGTAAAATCCAGGCCAGCCTTGTCCCAGTCAGACCTTGTCCCAAACACACAACACAAAATAACCTACTGAGTCAGGTGAATTTGGATATCTTAAGGTTAGGCTACAAAGCAATAGAACCCCATTCAAATGCTAACAAACCGACGCCACGTGGGCTCCACCCAGTACTAGTCAACCAAGTAGCAAAGACAGTCAACCATACAGCGAAGACGGTGGACACTTGGCCTCCCAAGAGAGCGCCAGGAAGGAGGAGTGGGACCTGAGGACTGTTTCCCAGGAGCGGCTACAGTGAGGCCTAGTGCTATCCAATATTATAAGAGAAGCTAGACATTCAGGTGTCTGTGCAAGGTCCTCCAGTAAGTAAGTAGAGGAGATGATGGTAGTTCACATAATTAAAATAAAGCCAAAAACCACAGCTAGTGACGGTGCATACCCATCCTTGGGAGCACAGGTAAAAGAATCAGGAATCCAGGGTCATCCTCAGCTGTCCAGCATGTATGATGCCAGCCTGACTATGAGACCCTATCCAACAAACCAGAGATGGTGAAACAATCAAGAGGTAAAGGCGCTTGGCATGGTAAGAAAAGAAAACCAACTCCTGCCTCCACACACTTCATGGCCCGGGTGTGCCCACCCACTCCCAAATCAATAAATAAGTGTTGTTGGTATTCTGTCTAAGCTCCACCCCACACCTACCTGGCAATAGCCAGATATGCCCCGCCCCAGAGATCTGGCCCACTATAAGAGGGGCTACTTGCCCCTCCTCTTCCTCTTTGCTCTCTCTCCCCTCTCCCACATACCCTCACCTCTCTGCCCCTTGGGCTCTCCCCCCCCCCCCCCCCCCCCCCCCCGCCCCACGCGGTCATGGCCGGCCTCCACTACACTTTTCTCTCTCTCTCTCTCTCTCTCTCTCTCTCTCTCTCTCTCCCTCCCTCTCTCTCTCTCCCCCTCTCTCTCTCTCTTTCCCTCTGCCTTTCTCTACCACTAACTCCCATCCCCTACTCTGAAGAAACTCTATTCTATACCATGCCTCTGTGTGTGTGGTCCCTCAGGGGGAAGAGGTGCCCAGACAGGGGCCTACCTGGGCACCCCCTTCCCCCACACCACCGTGCCACACTCCCTTAATCCCCAATCCTCTCCTTTTTAAGCCTTCATTTGGTGCCATGACTTCGGATGAGAAACACCGTGGGTTTTGCTTAAGCTCTTTCAAGTATACTAAAAAATAAAAAGATTAAAGATTAAGTAAATAAATAAGCCAAGCCAGTTTATAAGTAGGCTGGAAAACACACTCAAACACTGCAACCAGGTCTGCTGGCACTGGCCTATAACCCCAACACTCAAGATAGTAAGATAGGAGGATAGCAAGTTCCAGGCTAGCCTGAGCTACAAAGCAATAAACAAAACAACAAAAAGCCAGACATGGTGCCATATACCTTGAATCCCAACACTTGGGAAGTAGAGGCAGGCAGCCTATGAATTAGAGGCTAGCCTGGTACACATCAAGTTCCAGACCATCCAGGGATATACAGGAAATCATGTCTCTAATTAAATAAATAGACTTTAGTTTTATTTATTTGTAGAAATGTTGGTGGAGCCTACGGGATACAAAGCAGTGGGCCCAGGGAAAAGCAGATGAGCATGACCTCAGTGAACCATCACAAAACAAAATACAAGCAGCTTGAACACAGAAGAGAATTTTATCCTGATTGTACCAGAGAGAGGCTTCTGAGCAACTCGAAAGCTATCCTAGGGTTTTTTTAGGTCATTTATTCATTTTACGAGTAATTACTGAGTCTGTCTTAGATACTAGGATTAGAGTCACAAGCACAAAACAAGAACTAAGTATAAACTCTTTGATGTATGAGAAAAATTAAGAACAGAAAGAGCAGAAAACTGGGCATGCAAAAAGTGGCAGGAGTCAGGGAAAATATGCCTGGGAGCCTCCTCGGGCTACTGACACTAGACTGTGGGGTTCAAGGGAGGATAGGGAGACAGGAGTGGCAGGAAGCTGGGTGTGGTGGTACAGGCCTGTTATTCCAACTACTGGGAAGCTGAGGCAGGAGGATCACAAGTTCAGCGGTCACCTAGGCTACAGAGATGAAGGACAGCCTGGACAGTTTAGTGAGACTCTGGTCTCAAAACAAAAAGTTAAGAGGGCTGGAGGTACAGGTAGCTCAGTATGTTAAAACCCCAGATTCAGTGCCCAGCCCTACAAAAATAAATACAGTATTCAAATGCAAAACGGAATCAGTAGATAGCACCTTGGGATCCAGGAGGCATCCCTGACAAGTTTAGATACATTTTGCAAGGACAGGCAGATAGAGAAAGTAGGAGGAGAACAAGAATGAAGGACACGCCGGGCAGGCGGCACTCAGGAGTCAGAGGCAGGCCTATAAGTTAGAGGCCAGCCTGGCCTACAGAGGAAGTTCCAGCACAGCCAGGTCTATACAATAAAACCCTGTTTTGAGAAAGAAAAGGAGGAGGAAGAGGAGGAAGAAGAAGAGGATGGCAAGAAAGAGGAGGAGGAAGGAGAGGGGAGGAGGATCATCATCATCATCATCATCATCATCATCGCACAGGAGCTGAAGAGATGACTCTTGCAGAAGACCCAGGTTCAATTCCCAGCACCCACATGGCAGCTCACAAGTTTCTGCAACCCCAGTTCCAGGGGATCTGACACCCACACACAGATATACATACAGGCAAAACACCAATGCACGTAAAATAAAAATAAATCATGAAAAAAAAAAATCAAGGACAGCGCAGGATTTGTTCCCCAAGAGAATGAACCATCTTCCTAGAAGTGACTGAGCTCCTCCCAGGATGCAGTAAGAGAGGAATGTCCCTGAATCCCCACAGGGGTTCTCTGCAAGCCCTCCAAATCAAGTTGGCAAGTCACTCACAACCACGCTCCTAAGGTGAAGCCCCCCCCAAGAGTGAAAGAAGTCCAGCAGGCTCCAGGAAAGAAGACTCGCAGACCCTGGCTCAGCCACAGCTCGAGCCACAGCGCGAGCCACAGCTTCCTCCTGCAAGGCCAAGAGGCAAGGCCACAGAGCAGGAACTAGGGTCTCTCAGTCCAGCCCTAGCACAAGTTCCCAAAGCCATTGACCTGATTATCTTGGCACCCTCAACCCACCATTCTGGGCTGCACACAAATGCTACATCCACTTGGTAAGGGGAAGAAAACGGGGACCTGACTGACTACAGCGATCAATCCACGGGCTTAGTTAGGAGAGCAGGTGTGGGAGAAGGCAGTGGGAGAAGCCTGAAAAGCAACAAGGTCCTTGGAAGAGGTGAAGGAAGAAGAAACAGAGGAAGGGAGGGAGGGAGGGAAGGAGGGAGGGAGGGAAGGAGGGAGGGAGGGAGGGAGGGAGGGAGGGAGGGAGGGAGGGAGGGAGGGAGGGAGAAGCAGTCAGGCTTTCCAAGGCCACTTGCTACCCCAGGAACACCAGTTACCGAGATCCATTTGCCACACTGGTCAGGTACAATGTTCAGGGAGTTGGAAAGCTAGAGGTGCCACAAATGAAATCAGGCCCCACAACCAACTCACTCCAAAGCCTGCAGAGCCGATCTGCTGCTGACTTTTGTATATGTCCAGATACAACAAAAATCAACTATGGAATCCCAACCAACTGCAAGCCCTTACACCTACTGAGTGCTAACTAGGTACCAAGCAGCACTGTTCCCAGTGCTTGCCAAGAAGTCATTACTCAGTACTCAAAACTACCACCATCTGCTAGGCGCTCCATTACTCTACGTGGGGAAACGCCATTCTCTCTGTACAGAGAAGAACAGTACAGAGGTACAGAGTAGAACAGTAACCCATCTTAGCTGAAGAGCCAGCTTCTAAATGCAGGGCACATAAAGACTTGCTCTGAGCAGTCACCTATGCAAGTGACTGAGTTTTCCAATATTTCTACATTAGGCATGAAATTGGCACTTTTCTTATTCTTTTTGTTTTTGTTTTTGGAGGTCAGGGAATTGAGCATGGGGCCTTACACTTGCTAGGCAAGTGTTATACCATAGAGCTAATCTCCAGTCCTTTTTTAACATGTGATTTTCAAACAAGGTCTTATAAGTTACCCAGGCTGGCCTTGAACTTGTGGTCCTCCCGCTTCAGTTTCTTCAGTAGCCAGGATGACAGGCCTGCTCCAGACTTAACACATATATTCTAATTTTCTAATTTACTGTGTGTGACAGTATGTATATGTGGGATATATACATGTGTGCACATGTGTAAGAGCATACATACCAATGTATAAAACAAAGGAGCGTGCTAGGTGTCTTCCTCTGTCGTTCTTCTCAAGGTCTCTCACTGAGCCTGAAACTTGTTCTGTTGGTAAGCTGCACCCCCTCAATGCTGCAGTTATAGACAGAGCCAGGGCTAGCTGTTTACATGGGTACTGGGGTTCAAGCTTAGGTCCCCCCTGCTTACACATCAAGTACTCTTGCCCACTGAGCCATTTCCTCATACTTTTTTTTTTTAAGTAACTTACAAAGAAAAGCCCAGGCCCCTTTTCCCAACCTTCTGTCAAACATCAGCCACAAAACCACCTACCTCCTACCAGCTCCACACTCCCACTGAAGAAAGCAAGCCGCTGCCAACTCTTAGCCCCAACTTTCCACTTAGATAACACTGTTTCTCTTTTCTCATCCTAGACCTTTGCCTAAGGGAAGGTTGTAAGTTCTGTAGACCCTGGCCCAGGAGTAAGACTCTGAGAGAGTCCATAATGGGTGGAATCTTGGCTTCTCTAAGCATAATGTTTCTACAATCCTTCCTCCCTGTCTTCTGCGGTTCCTTAAGTTCCACCTAATATCTGGCTGTAGGTTTCTGCATCTGCTCCCATCTGAAGGGAAACAAAGGAGAAGTGGATCTGGGGAAGAGAGGATGTGAAGGGAGGGGCTAGGAGGGGAGGAGGGAGAAGCTGCAGCTGGGATATAATACATGAGAGAAGAAAAAAAATGCAAAGCACAGAGCAGGCTAGATAAACTCACACTGATAAACCCATGGCCACAGCCCAGAAGGCTGGGAAGCTTACCCCACACCCCTATTCTACATATAACCAGAGCACAGTAAGCGATGGAACAACTCAAGATGATAAGGTTTAGAATGGGGGGGGGGGGGAGCGGGTAATGAATATGCGGTTGCAACACTTAGCCTGGGAAGACACAAGCCACCTGCTTTATTGTCCTTTGAAGCACAGTCTCACTCTAGCACAGCTGCCCCGAAACTCGATTCTCCTGCCTCAGCTTCCCCAGTGCTGATCACAAATACGTGCACATTAGGCCAAGCAGCCCACTCTGTATTGTTTGGATTAGCTAGCTACACAGAAGTTCTCGCGGCGCTCTCAGCCATTCTGGTTCCAGGACTCTGGAGACAGGGTGTCCATCAAGCCTAGACAAGCGAGAAGAGGGGCCACAGAGAAGTCTACAAGATGAACTCTAAGGAAGGACGGGAGCCTGCCTAGGGTGGAGGCCAGCACCACCACTGGCAAATATAATTCACCTATCTTAATTTTCTGTGGCAGAAAAGAAAAGAAGGAAGAGCACAAAGCCAGGTTTCTTGGGTAGGCTTCCTAGCATGTTAGAAGCTACAACACACCGCCCAACATTTCTTAGCCCTCACTGCCTGACAATAAAGTACATCCTGATGTGGGCTGGCAAGAGGCTTCCCATTAAGCTTGATGACCTGAGTTTAACCCTCGGAACCCACATGGTGAAAGGAGAGTTCCACAAGAGTCTGACTTGCACATGTGCCATGGTATGCATGCACTCAAACATACACACATACACTGTGTGTATGAATATGCAAAATAAAAGATACAAACTGGTAACGAATCTGTCTATTTTCCCTCCACCACAAGAGAAGAAAATAATTCAGGAAATACACCAGCATCCATGTTAGAGTGAGCCAGACCCCACTAAGTTCTTGCAAAATAATTTCGTTGTCTCCACACTTGGTACAAGGGTAGAGGGCACACAGGTGTTCTTGTGTGGCAAACAGGCACTTATCTCTTATAGACTCCTGAATGCAAATCACAAGCTCTGTCTTCATCTCTGGAAAAAACCCCAGCCTTTAAAATGAGGCTTTAAATTGAGAGTCATATCCAGAGTCATATATCCAATTACGGTGAGTTTCTCAACCAAAATTCAAAGTCTCACCCAAAAGTCTACCAGTGGGCCTTCAGGAATCACCATTCCTAATGCAGTCTATCAGAGAGGTACCACAAAACTGAACAAATACTTGTGGGCATTAATCATCACCTAGTTGTTTTTCTTGTTTCTCAAACAAAAAGAATTCATTGTGTCCAGGGTTTCCTATTGTATTCACTAATAATCAGGACAGTACGTTACAGGATTGTTCTGGAACAACAGGCAAATCGCATTACAGGAACACGAAATACACAAGCACTGGAGATTAGAGCAGTCAGCCAGGGAATCCAGCCTAGGATCATTTCAGAGAAAGCTACCTGGAGAGGGCCTAAAGTCCCAGGGCCATCCCCAGAGCTGTGGAGTCTCTCTGATTCACAGAGTAGAAGGCACTCTCTTGGTTACCAGAGTCCCGGTCATTTTCCACTGCACCCTAAACCTACAAAAAGGAACAGAAAGGACTCTCTTCTCTCTCTTGGCTTTTCCTTGTTTCCTTAAACTTCCCTGATAGCATTAAGGCAGAAAGGAACGAGGATGAGGAAAACAAAAAACAAAAAACAAACATGAAACCAGAGTAACGAGGAGGTAAAACAAACAGCGGGGAACCCCCCCAACACAAGCTGTAGGAAGTCCCTTTCTAGAGTCTAGGTTCCTACACGGTGCTCTGTGATAGTGTGTGCGCGGTAAACGGAGAGCCTACCCCCACAAAAGACGGAAAACCCCCAATTTGCTGCCTCCAGATCTGGCGTCCCCTCCCGACGGCAGAACCCCAAAGCACAGAGGCACCTCCCGCACACACCCAGCTCTCCCGGAACCTGGTCCCCAGAGTCTGAGAGCGGCGGCTACGCCGGGGCCCGGGTGGCGAATCCCCGCGTCTGCAGAGCGGGGCTCGGGCTGGGGAGCAGCTGGGTCCGTGCGTCCCGGCGTCCCCCGCACCCCCCCAGGTCCCCGGCCGCCCCGCGCCGTCCCCCGCGGCCCACCACCTTACCCAGAGCGGATCGGAGCCATCAGCCCTGCAGAAGCTGCGCAGCGCCATGCGGGCGGCCGGCGGAGCGAGGAGGCGCAGCGCCGCGCGGTTGGCCCGCGTCACCGGGATGCAGCCCCGCCCCACCCCGCCCCGCCCCGCGCGTGGGAGCGAGCTCCGCCACGAGTTGCCCTGGCCTGGGCCTGCAGGCCGCGTTTGCGGCTCCCACCCACTGCCGGTTCCTAAAGCTGACACGACGGGGGGAGAGGGGGGGAGAACCCGGGGGGGGGGGAACCCCGGGGTTGGGGGAACCCCGCACTGGGCCCTCCATACCTGGGCTTCATCCCAGGTGATCTTAACTGTACAGCTGCCCCCCAACCCCCGCTGCGGGAGAACGCTCGGTGCTTGCGTGATTTTAGGGCTTTTTCCTTCAGTTGCAGCTGGCAGGGTAAGGATGTGAACTCCCAAGAAAGGAAAGAGAACAGATGAGGAAACTGGGGCTCAGAAAGGTGAGGAAATTCGCTCAGAGCCCCTCAACGAGTAGAAGTGGAGTTCATTCGAATCAGGAGCCCTATGATTCCATCCTAAACACTGAGATCTCCATCCTAAACACGGTTTGCCACCCCTCCTCCATGGTCTGCAAAGCACCCTGGGAATTTCTCCCATTATGAGCGCAGCCATAATACTTGGTATGTGGAATTTGGGGACAGTGTTTCATATAATAACTAAGTCTGGCCTCTAAAACACGTTGTAGTAGAGGATGACCTTGAACTTGTAAGCCCCCTGCCTCCATTTAAAAAAAAAAAAACAAGACTGAGGTTTCTCCATGCAGCCCCTGGCTTTCCTGGAACTCGATTTGTTAACCAGGCTGGCATCGAACTCAGATATCCGGCTCCCAAGTGCTGGGATTAAAGGTGTGCACCACCATTCCTCCACTCTTGTTACCCCAGCCAACTGGAGTACTGACAACATGGGCTTCCTCGATGCACAGGAACCACTCTACCAACTGAGCTATGTATGCTCCTCAAAAAAATATATTTTAATTTAAAAAATAATAAAGTAAATGTGTAAGATAAAACAATTTTCGAAGGTCAACCACAAGCCAGGTCCCCCTCAGTATGAGTAAGGGTTTGGTGGTGGTGGTGGTAGTGGTGGTGGTGGTGGTGGTAGTTGTAGTTGTAGTAACAACATTTACTTTTCTGTGTGTTTGTGTGTGGGTGTGTATGTCAATGTGTTGGGTCCTGGAAGCAGAACCATGAACAAAGCAAGACCCCTGTCTCCCCTCCAAACAGGTCTGACAACAACCCAGGCATTGGTCTTCGTCTCACGCGAGGACACTGAAGCCTAGATACATACGACTACTTAACATTCATGGTTAGCTACTCAAAGCTTCATGCTCAGCAATGAACCTCAAATTTACACATGAAGTACATAATATTTTTTTTCCTATTTTCCAGGTTAGAGACCAAAACAAGAAAGCAAAAGCAGCTTGTCAAAGATCATTTACATGGTGAATGACTGAACCTAGCTTTGGAACAAGGCAGTCCTGGAAAATAATAACGTTACACCCTGTGTAAAACTGCCTCCATACTACTTAAGTAAGATACAGAGACTGAAAAGCTGGGCCAAGGTCTGAGAGTCTAAGCTTTCCAGTGACTTCAACACTTCTCTTGTTAGGTAGCTAATGCACAGTTCCCATTAGCATGCACACAAACAGCTACAGCAAATTAAAAAAAAAAAACTAAATATGAGACCCCCACAAAAGCAAAGGTTTTGGTGAGGGAGAGGGAAGGACACAGGATTTTTCTGTGGTTCTTTGGCCCAGGTTCCCCTCAGTATGAGTAAGGGTCTGGTGGTGGTAGTGGTGGTTGTAGTAACAGCATTTATTTCTATGTGTGGGGGTGGGGGTGGAAGGTATGGGGGGAGTGTGTGTGTGGGGGGGATGGGAGGGTGCGGGTAGAGGGTGAGGGTGTGTGTGTGTGTATGTAAGCTTGTACTTGTGGTGGTCCAGACAGCCTGGAAGAGTTGTTTCTCTTAAAGCCTTGTGGATTCCAGGGAGCTAACTCAAGTCATCAGGCTTGGCAGGAAATTCCTTTACCTCCTGCATGAGTTTTTAAAAGATAATTACTTTCAGGTGATAATTCTCTGTGCACTGTTACCCATATTTATTGAGCATCTACTGTATACCAGGGGTCTTGCTCAGCCCTAGCAAGCTAGCAGCTGGAGTATGTTCAAATCTGATAGACTGTAAAGTGGAGCTGTATTTTCACATGTTTTAATGATAAGGCAGCAGATCTTAATCACATACTTTCATAACTGAAAAGTGTATTTGAAACTGTTGCAAGTTCCAGGAAGGGGGAAAAGAGGGTCTAAAGGGGACCAGGCCTGCTCAGATAAAAGTCTAGAAGACTTCCTGGAAGAAAGCTTTTGAGCTAAACACAAGAATAGTTGGGATTCCAGCCTGGGCTGTGTGTCTTGAGCTGAAGAAAGTACCTATGAGAAAACTATGAAGCAGCCAAGACTGGTGCTGGACGCCCATGGTCTCGGTACTTGAGTGGCATGGAACCAGGACTGCATTAGACCCTGACACAAAACAAACAGAACAGCACTGGTGACAAAGCTTAGCTGGGTAAGTACTGCCACACAAACCTGAGAACCTGGGCTCTGGTCTCCAGCATCCATGTCAGAAAGCACCCATGTGCCAGAGCACTTCTGTAATGTTGTACCGGGGAGATGGAGACAGGCAGATCCCTAGAACTCACCAGCCAGCCAGCCTATCCCAGTTGTGAAGTCTAAATTCAGTGAGGGATGCTGTTTCAAAAAATCAATCAGAGACAGTCAGTGAGATGGCTCATCCAGCAAAGGGGGAGGAGCCAGAGTCCATGGATGGTAAATAAGTGACAAAATGCAGTACCTCTGTCCAGTGGAATGTTCTGCCTTTCCCAAAGGAAATTCTACCCCTGGCAGTGCATGGCTAAGCCTTGAGGGTGTTGTGATTTAGGAGACCCAGACGTCTTCCTGCTTCAACCTGAGGGGCTGGGATTATCATTGTGAACCATGCCTGGTGCTTTTTTACTTTTTCCATGTGAAATGTCTGTTTTATTTAAGTTGATTGCCACAGGCCCTGCCACAAAAGAGGTTGGGAGATGGGAGACTAAGGCAGACATGGTACCCAGAAAGTACAGGATATAAAGAATTCAGTATTACAGCAGGCTGCACTGGGGGGGGGGGGGGGCAGGCCCATGGAGTGCAACTCCCCTCATAGCCTCAGAGTAAAATCTCACCACTTCCTCCTTGGTGTTCCCCTGGGCTGGGCCAAACCATTTCTGGATGCACTGACCACTCCCTAGGCTGTAGCTGCTGACCTTGTAGGAATAACAGCAGATTTTCTGCATTGGGCTGAAGGAATAGAGAACTAATAAGTGGAAGGGTGGCAGGCAGCTCCTGCAGGACACCAACTGTGCCCTGAGGTCCTGTTCCAGACTATGTCCATGAAGGTGAAGGAGATACTGACAGTCCTTTTGCACAGAGACACATCAAGGGTCAGCTCTTTGTACCAGCTCCTGTCTTCCTGCTGATCCAGGATCCCAAGTTAGAGGAGCATTCACAGACACACACGTCTCGGACAAATTATCGTTTGCACTTGATGACTTCCCAACACAGGGATCTAGTTAGTTGAATTGGTCTGGGTAGAAAATGTTCTTGTGAGAGCTGGCTGGTGTTTGTGTAGAAACACCAGATCTTCCAGAGACTGCACTGCTCATGTACATTGGTCTTGATTTTCCTCATGGTGATTAGTGTAAACACTGAGTTCAGTCCTGACCAGAGTAGTCCTGGAATGTACAACCGGCATGGCCACCGATACCAGAAGGAGCAGCAGCTGTGTTGTCAGTGGGTAAGATGTCACAGCTCTCTATCTCCAAGGGGAAAGGGAAATCAGTCTGGCCTGAGCATTAAGGATGTTCAGTAGCTCCTGGAGGTGGGAGTTGGGGATATATATAATCTGGTCGTAGTTTAGCCTTAGATTGGCTGAGCTCTGATCTGGGCTTCTAGCTCCACCTCTGGATTCTCTGAACTTCAGGTTCACAGAAGGCCTTTCCAGTTCTGCACATTCTTCAACATCTGGAAGTACCATATGGTCTTTGATGACTGTTGGGTATGTGTATGGCCCCAGAGAAAGTCTCAAAGTTAAATATAGGCACAGGAGTTACCAGCTTGTGTGTCTTGGTAGAAGTTTAGGGGAGAAAAAGATCAATAGTGAAGAGAAGAAAAGTGGAGGACAGGAGAGGAGGTGAAAGAGTAGGAGGAGAAAGAGGAAGCCAATGGCAGACTTTTCACATGCTAGGGATCCAAACTCACGTTTCTTTAGCTCCAATCCTAGAACTGCCTTGCCAATTCACAGTCCCTACCTTCACCCCACCATCATCATCACCCACTCCCTACTCCCTCACTCTCCATCCCCTCCACCCCACCCTGACCCTGACCCCTGCAACTTCCGCTTAAGAGTAAGACTGCAGTACTGGTCTGTAGCAGACTCATTGCACACAATGGCTTCCAGGTCCACCGATGTTATCTATTATGGAAATAACCCCTCAGGCTCATATTTTGAATGCTTGGACCCTAGCTACTAGTGCCATATTCTTGAAACTGGCTGGGTGTGGTGGCACACGCCTTTAGTCCCAGCACTTCAGAGACACAGGCTGGAGAATCTCTATGAAGTCCAGGCTAGCATGGTCTATATGTGAGTTCCAAACCAGCCAGGGCTCACTACTCAGTGAGACCATGTCTAAAAATAATAATAAAAGTAATTTATTATTTTCTGAGTAAATTGAGTGATTTATTAATTTTTCCAAGATCGTGGAGATTTGAGGAGGTAGAGCTGTACTGAGAGAAATAAGTCACCAGAAAAGGACCGTCCCGGGGTATATTACCCCTCTAGGATACGAACAGCTGTTCTACTTCCACCTTTGAATGAGCCCTCTGAAATCCTGAGCTAAAATAAACTCTTCTGCCTGGAGAGATGGTTCAGTAGGTAAGAGCAGCAGCTGCTCTTCCAGAGTACCTGGGTTCAATTCCCAGTTCCCACCTGGAGGCTAACAACCATCTGTAACTGTAGTTCCAGGGTATCAGGAGCCCTTTTCTGACTTCTGTGAATACCAAGCATTCAGGTGATACACAATACATACATGCAAGGATAATAATCATGAAAATAAATTAATCTAAAAATAAAAAAATCTTTCTCCTACGATTGTTTATATCAGGTAGTTTGGTTGCAGAAGAAAAAGAAAAAGCACATTATTATTCTTTTTAAAGATTTATTTTTTATATATAAGTGCACTGTAGTTGTCCTAAGACACACCAGAAGAGGGCATCAGATCTCATTACAGATGTTTGTGAGCCACCATGTGATTGCTGGGATTTGAACTCAGTGACCTCTGGAAGAGCAGCCACTGCTCTTAACCACTGAGCCATCTCTCCAGTCCACATATTTTATCATAAGTGACAGGATTTCATTCTTTTTATGGATGAATAGCTCACTGTGTATACACACTGTATTTTCCATCCACTGATGGGCACCTAGTCCAATTCTGTATCTTGAACTAGTACAGCAATGGATGCAGGAAACCAGATGTCTCTTTCATAGTTACAGCCCCAGCCATTAAAAGCAGCAAATGCATTTAATCAAGCTCTCCTGCAGTCAGGTATACTTCCCTGTATACTACTCTGGTTTTAGAAAAAAAAAAAACTAGATATGAAAGAGACGTCATGACCAGTACAAAATAAACAACACTGTAGCTAATGTTCCCTGGATTCTAGGTCTGGCATGGTCTCATGTGCTTCCTGCTCCATACACCAATCTGTAAGGAGGTGTACCCTGGCACTGCACATAGGAAGCAGAGGCCAAGAAGAGTTGGTGAGTTTCCTTCTTGTAACTGAGGAGTTTATAAAATGCCATAGACAGTAAGACTCTCATCACCATCACTACTACTGACAGAGTCTCCTGAGTCCTCCTTTAGTCCCACCCTCACTGTCCGAGGAAAGCTCAGAAGAGAGCGCCTAGCTCAAGACCCTGAAGCTGAGTAAGATTTGGAGCCTCCCGTGATCCCAGCACTTGGGAGGCAGAGGCAGGGGCTGGGGGCTTTCAGGCCAGCCTAGAATACACAGTAAGACCCTGTAAAGATGAAAAAGGAAAGAGGTAGAGGGACTAGAAGGAAGAAGGAAAGGAAGGAAGGAGAGAGAGGGGGGGAGAGAAAAAAAAGGAGAACCGAGAAGAGGAAGAAAAAGAAGAGAACACAAGAATAGGATGAAGGAGAAAGAAGAAAAGAATTGTTTTATTTTCCTTCAATCAGCACTCTATGTCTTCTATACTTTTCTGTACTTGTAACCCTTCCTTTGCTGTCTGTGGCCTCTTAAACCAGACTGCAAGCGTCATGCTTCAGGCCTCTACCACCTCTCTCCTGAAGCCCTGCATCTGCCTTCTCTTAAGTCTCCCAGTTCCCCAATCTCCTCACCACAGTCTGAGCCCCTCTATAGCATCTAGAGGGATCCTAAGAAAGCAAGAAAGTATCAAGCCACTATGACCACCCATAATCCTTTGAAGAAATACCAGTGAGGAAATGACTCAGCAATCCCAGTTGCAGGAGCATGCCCAGAAATAAGTGTGGGCAGAAATGTGTACACTCATTCTACATCAGCATATTTCTCCAGAGCAAAAGGGGAAGCCAGCAGTGAGTGGCTATAGATGGTAAATAGACAATGAAATGGAGCATCTATGAGCAATGGAACCACACAGGAAAAGGGAATGCTGACTATGCCATGACATGGATGAACCTTGATGACATCGTACCAATCAAAATAAGACAGTTATGTCTTCAGGGAAATGGATGGAGCCAGAGTGCATCACACTGAATAAAATAAGCCAGATGTAGATGGACAAATGATGCATGTTTTGTCTTCTATGTGAAGTCTAGTTTTTAAAAACTATATATGACATAAAAGTAGAAGATGGGTGGTGTATGGAAAGAGGAAAGGTGTCAGCAGAAGAGAAGAGGCAGAGGCCAGAAAGGCTAATGTGCTAAGTTAACAAGACTGCCTGCTCTTGCATAGTGACCGACTGTGGTTTCCAACACCCATGTCAGTTAGCCACAATGGCTTGTAACTCCAACTCCCAGGAATCTGACACCTTCTCTGGCCCCTGAGGGTATCTGCACATATGTATATCCATACAGAGACATAAATTAAAAAATATTTTAAAAGGTAGTGCAGTGTGTGAATGAATATGATCAAACACCATCGAAGTCCATGTATGTATGAAAATACATAATATTTTCTCCCTTCTAGCCCACCACTCACCAGAGGTAGTGGAAAGGAAAGGTTACTAGGGCAAAGGAGGGTGTGGACCTGTGTAGAAACAGTTCTTTGAGAAGGATCCAATCAGCATTGTCAGGATAATAGCTGTTCAGTTCACACAAACCAGTAGTTCTATTCACTCACCAATACCAATCACTAATCAGGAACAGCAGTTCTATCCAGAAGAAACCATGAGTCTCTGCCGATTGGACCAGCCTAAGTCTGCAGAAGTGGCAAGAAGCCACTGAAATACCACCAGAAGTTGTTTGGTACATTTCGCTCTACAAAGTCACAACAAATGATGATTTGCAAAGAGTGGCAAAGTGAACCAGTACCACACAGTGTTGTCCATTCAGATATATTTATACCCTTTCCAAATATCACATGTTCTCTCAAATATCTGCTCTAGCAAAACCCTTTTCCATGTCCCTTTTCCGGGCAGCTTCCAGAAAAACACCATATGTTTGTCCTCAGCAAAACATCCTCTCATAAGACAGTTTCCAGAAAAATATCACATGACACAACTGAGTCTCCAAAGAAACCAGAAATTTCTACTTCAGGTAGAAGAGCATTTACCTACCCATGCACAAGTCCATAGATTCAATTCCTAGCACCAAAAGAAAGCAAACAAATGGTCTGATGAGATGGTTCAGAAAGTAAAAGTGCTCGCCACACAAGCCTGATGCCCTGCAGTCTACACCCAGAACCCATCTAAAAAAACCAATGTGCTGTTCAAGCCACCTTTCCTGAGTAAGTGTAGCTACCACCCCTCATCGAAGAAGCTCTCTTTACAGTAAACAGAAAATAACAACTAGAGACAATGCAGAGATAGATTGTGGGAAGCATACCCCAGTGAATGTATCTATAATAATAGCTCCTGTATCCATGGCTCAAGCAACCAACAATTGCCAGGAAAAGAATTATCATCTCTTCCTAGGGATGAGCCTCTTTATCGGTTGTCCATTAAGAGTAGTCAGCCCTGAAACAATACATACATACAACAGAAACTGACTCAACTCAAATGTGTCGTGTCTACACGTTTTTGTCCATGCACATACATACACACACACACACACACACACACACACACACACACACATACATATATACTGTTAAAGCCTAGGGAACTGTTATGTGGCTAGCCTGTCATTTTGTGCTCTTACTAATATTACAAAGAAATTTTTTCATATGTTGTTTCTGTTGTTACTAGGAAACTTTCACATGCCCAAGTTGATTAAATTTTCTGTTACATTCTGTGCCCTTGGAAACCAATCATGATAGAAGTCAGTAGAACTGCTTTGTATAGTGGACTACAATAAGCTTGGACCTGAACCAACCTCCCAGAAGCACTTTCTTCACCTGAGTGTATGCTTTTATGGTATTTGCTTTATAAGCTACCCCTGGGATGGACCCCAACATTAGAGAGATACCTATACCAATATAAAAACTATTTAGAACAAGACTTTCATTTTGAGTAGTGGTCAAGTAAAGGTTAAATTCCCAAAATCTCCCTGGGCAAAAATAAACATGTACATGCATAATTGACATCCTGGTTGGCAAGTTAGGACATGAATGTTAGACAAGACAAGCCTGCCACAATTGAATACCCCAACCAACGGGAACAGGATAAATGTACAGCAAAGACATGTTCCTAAGAAAGTCCCTATCCTTCATTCCTGATTGACACAGGATGTTTGTATATTTTAGGCTTAAAAATCCTGTAGGATCTTAGAACGTCAAGGTTCAATTCCTTTATCTGGACTGTGGCCCTGGTCAATCAGTCCTGAGGCATATGCTCAATAAACTATCCCTGCCTGACTGAGATGTGCGTCCCTGTGGTTTGTGAGGCAATTTCTGGACCCCAACACATACATACACAAATACATACATACATACACAAATACATACATACATACATACATACATACATACATACAATTATGGTGATGATTTCATTAAAAACAGTCATAAAAGAAAATATATTTCATGAATCCACATTTTTTGTGGTTCCTAGACTGAAAACACTCAGAGACAGAAAGTTTGGGGATGCTACAAAAGACTATAGTCATTAATAGGAACTAAATTTCTATAGATAGGTGATGGGAAAAGTTCTGGAGATAGGTGATAGTGTGGAATTCTGTTCTCTGGGCATAGAATGACTGTTGTCCATTTAAAATCAGTACAGCTGTGACCACCAGGGAAGACAGTCATCAGTCTGAATATACTGATTCCCTCATGGAATGAGTCAGAACTCAGTAGCTGCAAGAGTTTGGCATGAATCCCCCCATTCCCAGGACATACAAGGAGTTAGGGTTGTAGTGCATGGGGAGGGTCTCATGAGGCTCTGGTCTTTCCTGGGATATACAGGTAATTAATGTTTGCTGGAGGAGATGGCCTCTTCAGTGGCATAGCTAGCTGCTCGTGGTCTTGTAAGTAATCCCAATATATTTACTGTTCACTAAGCTAAACTCATGTGGAATGGTTTCTTTGGTCTCTCTTCAGTGTCCATTTAAGGAGGAATAGATGTGCATTCATATACTGCCAGGAATTGTACAACATTAGGTGGCAATATAAATTTACTTAAGGGGGCTGGAGAGATGGCTCAGCAGTTAAGAGCAGTGACTGCTCTTCCAAAAGTTCTGAGTTCGAATCCCAGCAACCACATGGTGGCTCACAACCATTCTTAATGAGATCTGACGCCCTCTTCTGAGGTGTCTGAAGACAATTACAGTGTACTTACAAATATAATAAATAAATAAATAAATCTTTAAAAAATGAATTTACTTAAGAACCTTTGAATTGGTTAAAATGATACATTATTCATATGTGTATGTCACCACAATAAACTAATACAACAAGGAGGTTGATGGAGTATGGGAGAGGAACCCCTCACCTCTGGGACCTAGTTTCCATTTTGCACTACCTTAAAGACCAGAATTGCCATACAACCAACAAAATCCACTCTGTAGATTGCCTTCATGGAGAAGGTACTCCCTTCTCTGAGAGACAGGTAGGTATTAAAACATTGAGAGAACCTCTCTTACCTACAAAACTTAGGCAGCCTCTAAGTTCAACTTTGTCATCAGTCCTTGCTCATAGTAAACCTATACAATGAGAACTCCATGGGCCCTTTTGACCTGTTTTATGTAGCTGCTTGTATTATGAATGCTAATTATGTTCCCAAAAACTGTTTGCATAAGTGGGTCTACATGTAGCTTCTGGGAACCTGCCCCAGTTGCTTCTGATTGGTAAATTAAGATGTCAGCAACCAATTAGCTGGGAAGGACAGACAAAGGTAGGATTTTAGGATTCCTGGGCTTGGGACCAGGAGGAGGAAAAGGAGAAGAGGGAGATCAACATGCCAAGAAAATGTGGCCCAGACAGCTGACTAAGAGCAGCCAAGAAGGAACACAGAAATTAGTAACTTGTAACTTAGAATTATCAGTGGGAGGTAGATTCTAGCAGCATGGAGGCTACGCAGTGTCCCAGCTATTGTGCTGCTTAAGGCATGTTAAAATATAAAGGTTGTGTGTGTGTGTGTGTGTGTGTGTGTGTGTCTTTCATTCGGGAACATAAACTATTAAGAGAGGTAACAACCACACACATAATTATGATTATAATTATTTATAACCATAAATAATTCAACACTTTTATCAGGGTTCCTTTTGTAGCTATGAACTGGAACACCTGCACCTCATAAAAGACCTCGCTGTCTCACCTGCTAGAGGAAACTGAAAATAAACAGCTACAACAAACACTTTTCCTTGATCTTGTCAAGCTGGACAGAGATGACATCCTCTGAGCAAGGCAACTTTAAAAGTCACCAAAATCACATATATACATATTGTTGAGATACCTCAGTGGAACTTTCTTTTAAAGAGTTCATATTTGTTCAAGTGTGTACTAATGTCTCTTTTTTATATGTGTGTGAGTATATATGTGTGGGGGTAGATTGTGTATGTGGTATAGACACTTGAATGCATGTACATGCACATACCTGTATATACACATGTGGGAGGCCAGAGCACAAGTATCTTCTATCATCCAGGTGGTGGTAACAAATGCTAGCACTTGGAAGGGCAGAGGCAGGTGAATCTCTGAGTTCAAGACCAGCCTGGTCTATAGAGTGAGTTCCAAGACAGCCAGAATTACACAGAGAAACTCTGTCCCAAATATCCAAAACAAACAAACAAAAACAAATGTCTTCTATTATTATTTACCCAATTGCCCTGAGACAAGTCCCTCATTGAATATGAAGCTTGCTAATTGGGTTTGTTATTCTGGCTGGTCAGAGAGCTCAAAAGATCTGCCTGTTTCCATCTACCAGTGCTGGGGCTATAAGGACACATGGCCTTATCCATATTTTTACATTTCTAGTGTGGATTCAAACTAAGGTCTTCATGCAAAAATGTTCTTAGCTGCTGTACTATCTCCTGTATCTCTTTCCTTTCTTTCCTTCCTTCCTTTCTGTCCCTTCTCTCTTTCTCCCCAACCCCCTTAAACTTGGATTCTCATACAAGCTAGGTAAGCAATTCTACCAGCACTCTTAACCACTGCACCATCTTTCCAGACCCTTGTTTTTGCTTTTGCATCAGCATTTTATCATGTAGCTAATATAGCTAAGGTCGATATATAGCCCAGGCTGGTATGGGATTTGTTATCCTCCTGCTCCTCCCTCCTGAGCGCTGGGATTACAGGCATGAGCCACCCTGTCATTTAAATAAATCTGTGTGGTATAAATGTGAAATGTTCCTTACAAGCTGTGTTTGAACACTTGGTCTACAGCTGGTGGCAGGCACCGTTCTGAAAGGTTATAGAATCTTCAGAATCTGGGACCCAGGTGGAGGAAGTAGATCAGTGTGGGGAGCCGTGAGCTTTATAGCTCTTTGTTACTCCCTGTTTGTTCCTGTTTTCTGACTGCCAACCTTATATAACTATGTACTCATGAGACCATGGAATGTAACAAAGGAAGGAGGAAGAGAGAGACAGTTGGTGTAACCAAAGTTTTATTTCGCATGGTTTCATTTCGTTTTGTTTTGGTGGAGGAATAAAAGAATGAGATGCACATGGTGGTACGTGCCTCCAATCCCAGTACTTTGAAGGCAGAAGGATCAGGGGGTGAAAAATGAAATGAAGATATGTCACACAATTAAGTGCAGAATTGACATGATCAACTTGCCTACTTTTAAGAAAAACCTGCCCTGACACACCCAGGATCTGTCCATCCTCTATGTAGGACGATATTTTCAGAAGACACTTCTCTCCTCCCACTTGTAGGTCCAGGGGTCAAACTCCAGTTGTCTGGTTCAGTGGCCACCTCACCAGCCCTAATCATATATTTTGAAATACCTCCAGAAACTGTCACTTATTGTCTACTAATGTTTAGTTCATCATTAGAATCCACACTAGCCCATGCCATTTTTGCCTGGGGAATGTCTAGTTCTCATGCATGAGCTGTATAGTTATACATGCCTCAAATTTAATTTAACATCTGTTCAAGAGAAGCAATAAACAGACAATACTGAACACATACAGAAAGAGGGAAAGAAGGAAGAGGTTAGAGAGGCCCAGTGACATGCTGGAGACATTCACATGGCAACAGATGATAAGAATCTTGGATGCAGCTGGGCATGGTGGTACACCCCTTGAATCTCAGCAGTTGGGATGCAGGAGAATCTCTAAGTTTAAGGCCATTCTGGTCCACAGTGTGCATTCCAGTACAGCCAGTGTGATACAGAAAAAACAATGTTTGAAAAAAAAAAGAAAGTAAGGAAGAATGGAAGAAAGAAAGAAAGGAAGAAAGAAAGGAAGAAAGAAAGAAAGAAAGAAAGAAAGAAAGAAAGAAAGAAAGAAAGAAAGAAAGAAAGAAAGAAAGAGAATTATAGAGGCTAGAAACAAATACAAACCAGCATGATTTGTTTCCTGTATCTAACATGTCCAGTGGCAGACTTGACTTTAGTCACAAGCCAGAAGCTCAATAGTCTCCAGCATTCAATTCTCCTTTTGCCTTTGTTGGGTGAATTCTTGACAAGTTTTTGGTTTTGTTTCTGTGGTTTTGTTGTTGTTGTTGTTGGTGGTGGTGGTGTTTTGAGCTGTCCAATGTAGGTTCTAGGCACTGAATGATGATCTTTTATAAGAGAAACAATTGTTCTTAATCACAGCCCTAATTATTATATGCATGTATACCTGTATGTATATATGTATGTATGTATACATGTATGTATGTTTATGTGTATGTATGTATGTACTATGATGTATGTATGTATGTATGTTCCCAATTAAGGAAGTCAGGACCTTAAAGAAATCAAGCTATATATCCAAATCCTCGGCAAAGTTTATTAACACGTGGGTTTGGACTTAACATATTGGTTTTATTGCTACCTTCCCAATTGGCCTGTGTGCTAACCATTTTATACCAACTTGATACAGCTATAGTCATTTGAGGAAAACAAAAACAACAACAAACAACAAAGCATAACCCAACTGGGAAAGTTCCCACACCATTTTGGCCAGTAAGCAAGCCTATGGAGGAGTTTCTTCATTGATAATTGATGTGATGACCCAGCTCATTGTGTATCTCTAGTTTTGTCCTGTGTGCTATATAAAAGCAGGGTGACAATCAATGACTGGCCCGGCTTGAGACCCATGATGTGAGAGAGAGCCCACCCAGCAGCTCATGGCATTACGTGGAGCCCGGGGAATCTTATGGAAGAGGAAGAATCAAAGGAACCAGAGGGGTCAAGTATACCACAAAAAAAATCTATAGAATCAACTAACCTGGGCCCATAGGGGCTCACGGAGACTAAGAATTTAATAATAATAAAAAGGAAAAGAAGGAAAGAGGGAGGGAGGGAGAGAGAGAGAGAGAGCAGGCTGAGCAAGCTTCATTGCTCATGGCCTATGAAGCAGTTCTTGCCTCCAGAATCCTGCCTTGACTCCCCTCAGTGATGGACTGTTACGTGGAAGTGTAGGATGAAGTAAATCTTCTTCTCCCTAAGGTGCTTTTGGATATGGTCTCTTTGTAACAATAGAAACCCTGACTAAGCCAGCCTGTGAGCACTTCATTCCAGAATTCTTGGTATCTAACAATCTGCTAATCTAGAAAGATTTTGGTGCCAGGAACAGGGAGAGGGACAATAGAGGAGAGGAGTGGCACAGGATGAGGCTTGCTATCATATGCTGTGTGTCCTGTGTACCATGTAAGTGCTGTTCATGTATTGACCAACTTGATACCATATCATCATCCCAAGAGATAGGTACCATTCAAGGGGCCTGTCTCTTTCTGAGACCCAGTCTAGCTATATTATCTAGTCTAGGCCGATCTCAGATCCAGTCCACTAGCCTCCACCTTACCAGTGCTAACATTAGAGGCATGCGCTTCATTCCTGACTCCATCTTTTTTTGATAGTTGCTGATATCAAAGTTCAGTGGAAGGACCATTTTGCTGAAAGCCACAGAATGATCAGGATTGTCACCCAGCCTTTTATGATCACAGAGTTTGTACAAAGAGGGCTCTGCAGCTGGGCAGCTGGGTTCCTTGGGAAGCCAGGGCTCCATGGGGGTTCCCACAAGAATGTATTTGTTCAGAGACAGAGTCTCATGTAACCCATTCAGGTGAAGCTCTAGCTGCTTGACGTTCTGGTTCTCCAACTTCTACTTCTAAAGTGGAAGATATAACATCACAGGACTGTGTGTATCTCTACTACTCCATTTTTAGGGAAGGCTGAGGATCAAACCAAGGGCCTCTGGTATGCCAGAGCAGTTTTTTCCCCACTGGGCTATACCCCAAGCTCAAGGAAGGAAAATTCTTATTGGGTCAAAGGCCAGGAAAGTTTGAAGAAACTTTAAAGAAGGGTAAATCAATTTTACTTAGCATGAAAAAGTTCTTACTCTGTTCATCCCAATCACTATACTATAAGAAGGTAATGATAGGTTATGTGAAATGAGCCCATTCAAACCAGATTAATATATTTTGTTTTGGGGTTTTTTGGATTTGGTTTTTTTCGAGACAGGGTTTCTCTGTGTAGCCCTGGCTGTCCTGGAACTTACTCTGTAGACCAGGCTGGCCTCAAACTCAGAAATCCGCCTGCCTCTGCCTCCCAAGTGCTGGGATTACAGGCGTGTGCCACCACCACCCGGCACAGATTAAAGGCAGGTTTATTGACATGTTATTCTCAAATAGGTGAGTTCACTGGCCCCTAGGAAGGAGGCCAGGAAAGTTGTCATAGGGAGGAGTGGAGGTGGGAATGGGGCACTGACACAGAGAGTAAAAAGAAGAGAGAGGAGGAGGAAAGGACAAAGAGGAGAAGGAGACAGAGAGCCTTAGAAGTTCAAGGTTGGGGGCAGGGTATGCCATGGAGGGGCTAAGGGATGCTAGAAGAACCTGGAGGCTAGTCTGCTTTGGTATGTAAAATACATACCTCAGTCCCTTGTCCAAACATGCATGTAGAAAGAAGCCCAAGGGGAATTACCTTTGCCATGAGCTTTATGAGGAGAGCTTATCATAGGAAGCCTTGATTGAGGTCTTAGGGTGGACTAATGTTGACATGTATAGTATCATAGGAGGTCCTGAAGAGATACAGACCGTTCAGTTTCCAGACTATCAGGAGAGATATCACACCATGACCACGCTGGCTGGGGCTTTGAAGAAAGAATTCCTTCCCTTCAATGCTAGATGACAAAAGGAGTTTCTGAGTCTTACAGTTTTTGAGGGAAGCAAGGACAAACTTTGGACCATGTGATCTAGCCTGGCTTATGTCCTAGGAATCACAGGCAGGAAGCCATTAGATAAAACTGAAGTTATAACTCAAGGCTGTTCTTGTTCTAAGAATCAGGGAGGTTAGGCATGCACACAGCTGCCTGTGGAAAGGTGCAAATTGAACATTTTTGAAGAGCCATAAGACCACGGCACAGTTTATCAACTCCATCCAGAAAAAGAGGTTCCAGGGGTAGCTCAGCCTGATTTCTGGGAAAGTCTGTGATCTAACACATGGCTAAGATATGTGTAGTCTAGCTGGCATCAGTCATATTGTTTGGGTCCAACTGTAGCCTTGAATGCGTCCTCCTAATCTTCTGAAGCTTGCTATCCTTGTCTTACCCACCAATCTCCTAGGTCTTGTGAGAATGAAATGGAACGATCCACATAACATGTTTCCTATGAGCTCTTTGAAACTAACATCTACAACTTTTCCAATATTGCAAATAAAGACAGAGTTATTTTCTTCATTAATAAGACCAGGAAGAATGTGAAACCCAGGCTTCAGTTTCCTTCTGCACCTGGACCTGACCCTGTGCCATAGCTCTCCATACCCAAATTCCTGTTAGAGAGAACTGGTCTCCTAGGAACGCTGACACACAGGCTTGCAGGAGGGACAAGCCTCAATCAGAGACAGCAAGTCCAGCTAACACCAGAGATAACCAGATGTCAAAAGGCAAGGGCAAGAACATAAACATCAGAAACCAAGTCTATGTGGCCTCATCAGAACCCAGTTCTCTCACCACAGCAAGCCCTGGATACCCCAGCACACCAGAAAAGCAAGACTCTGATTTAAAATCACAGTTCATGATGATGATAGAGGACTTTAAGAAAGACATAAATAACTCCCTTAAAGAAATACAAGAGAACACAGGTAAATAGGTACAGGCCCTTAAAGAGGAAACACAAAAATCCCTTATAAAATTACAGGAAAACACAATCAAAAGGTGAAGGAATTCAACAAAACCATCCAGGATCTAAAAATGGAAATGGAAACAATAAAGAAATCACAAAGGGAGACAGCCCTGGAGATAGAAAACCTAGGAAAGAAAACAGAAGTCATAGTTGCAAGCATCATCAACAGAATACAAGAGATAGAAGAGAGACTCTCAGGTGCAAAAGATACCATAGAAAACATTGTCACAGCAGTCAAAGAAATTACAAAATGCAAAAAGCTCCTAACCCAAAACATCCAGGAAATCCAGGACAAAAGAAGACCAAACCTAAGGATAATAGGTATAGAAGAGAATGAAGATTCACAACTTAAAGGGCCAGTAAATATCTGCAACACAATTATAGAAGAAAACTTCCTTATTCTAAAGAAAAAGATGTCAATGTGTTCATTGATGTCAATGTGTTCATACAAGAAGCCTACAGAACTCCAAATACATTGGACCAGAAAAGAAATTCCTCTTGTCATACAATAGTCAGAACACCAAATGAACAAAACAAAAAAAAATATTAAAAAGAGTAAGGGAAAAAGGTCAAGAAACATATAAAGGCACACCTAACAGAATTATACCAGACTTCTCACCAGACACTATGAAAGCTAGAAGATCCTGGGCAGATCTCATACAGACCTTCAGAGAACATAAATGCCAGCCCAGATTACTATACCCAGCAAAATTCTCAATTACCATAGACAAAGAAACCAAGATATTCCATGACAAAAACAAATTTACACAATATTTTTCCACAAAGGATAATAGATGGAAAACACCAACACAAGGAGGAAACTACACTCTAGAAAAAACAAGAAAGTAATCTTCTTTCAACAAATCCAAAAGAAGATAGCCACACAAATGTAAAAATAACATTAAAAAAAACAGGAAGCAACAATCATTATTCCTTAATATCTTTTGACAACGATGGATTCCTTTCCCCATAGACTAATAGACTGGATAGGTAAAAAGAACACAGCATTTTGCTGCGTATAGGAAACACAGCTCATTATCGAAGACAAACACTACCACAGAGTAAAAGGCTGGAAAACAATTTTCCAAGCAAATGGTCCCAAGAAACAATATTGGATAAACTCAACTTTCAACCAAAAGTTATCAAAAAGGATAAGAAAGGATACTTCATACTCATCAAAGGAAAAATCTACCAAGAAGAACTCTCAATTCTGAACATCTATGCTCCAAATGCAAGGTCACCCACATTCATAAAAGAAACTCTTCTAAAGCTCAAAGCACACATTGCACCTGATACAATAATAGTGGGAAGCTTCAACACCCCACTCTCATCAATGGACAGATCATGGAAACACAAACTAAAAACAGACACAGTGAAACTAACAGAAGTTATGGACCAAATGGATTTAACAGATATCTATAGAACATTTTATCCTAAATCAAATGAATATACCACAAAACAGACCTCAACCGATATAAGAAGATTGAAATAATCCTATGCATTCTATCATATCACTACGGACTAAGGCTGGTCCTCAATAGCAACAAAACCAACAGAAAGTCCACATACACATGGAAACTGAACAGTGCTCTACTCAATGATAACTTGGTCAAGCTCATAGCTCTGAGTGCCTCCAAAAAGAAATTGGAGAGAGTATAAACTAGCAGCATAACAACACAGCTGAAAGCTCTAGAACAAAAAGAAGCAAATACACCCAAGAGTAATAGACATTGGGAAATAATCAAACTCAGGGCTGAAATCAACCAAGTAGAAACAAAAAGAACTATACAAAGAATCAACAAAACCAGGAGCTGGTTCTTTGAGAAAATCCACAAGATGGATAAACCCTTAACCAGACTAACCAGAGGCAGCATTCAAATTAACAAAATCAGAAATCAAAAGGGATATTTAACAACAGAAACTGGGGAAATTAAAAAAAATCATCAGATTTTTTTTACTACAAAATCCTATACTCAACACAACTGGAAAATCTGGATGAAATAGACAATTTTCTAGACAGATACCAAATACCAAAGTTAAATCAGTATCAGATAAACCATCTAAACAGTTTTATAATCCCTAAAGAAATAGAAGCAGTCATTAAGTCTCCCAATCACCACCACCAACAACAACAACAAAAAAGCCCAGGAACAAATTGGTTTAAGAACTTCAAAGAAGACCTAATACCAATACTCTTCAAACTATTCCACAAAACAAAAACAGAAGGAACACTACCCAATTTGTTCTATGAAGCCACTGTTACACTGATACCAAAACCTAACAAAGATCCAACAAAGAAAGAGAACTTCAAGCCAGGCGGTGTTGGTGGTGGCGCACGACTGTAATCCCAGCACTCTGGGAGGCAGAGGCAGGTGGATTTCTGAGTTCAAGGCCAGCCTGGTCTACAGAGTGAGTTCCAGGACAGGGGGGAGGGAATCCAAGAGAGAGAGAGAGAGAGAGAACTTCAGACCAATTTCCCTTATGAATATTGTTGTAAAAATACCCAATAAAATTCTTGCAAACCAAATCCAAGAACACATCAAAACAGTCATTCACCATGATCAAGTAGGCTTCATCCCAGGGATGCAGGGATGGTTCAATATATGGAAATCTATCAATGTAATCTACTACATAAAGAAACTCAAAGAAAAAAACTACATGATCATTTCATTAGATGCTGAAAAAGTATTTGACGAAATTCAACATCCCTTCATGTTAAACCTCTTGGAAAGATCAAGACTTCAAGGCCCATACATAAACATAGTAAAAGCAATATACAGCAAACCAATAGCCACCATCAAACTAAATAGTGAGAAACTTGAAGCAATCCCATTAAAAATCAGGGACTAGACAAGGCCACCCTCTTTCTCCCTATCTATTCAATATAGTACTCAAAGGTCTAGCTAGAACAATTAGACAACTAAAGGAGGTCAAAGATATACATATTAGAAAGGAAGAAATCAAAATATCACTATTTGCAGATGATATGATAGTATACTTAAGTGACCCCCAAAACTCCACCAGAAAACTCCTACAGCAGATAAACAACTTTAGCAAAGTGACTGGATATAAAATTAACTCAAACAAATTAATAGCTTTCCTTTACTCAAAGGATAAACAGGCTGAGAAAGAAATTAGGGAAATAGCACCCTTCTCAATAGTCACAAATAATATAAACTATCTTGGTGTAACTCTAACCAAACAAATGAAAGATCTGTATGACAAGAACTTCAAGTCTCTGAAGAAAGAAATTGAAGAAGATGGAAAGATCTCCCATGCTTGTGGATTGGCAGGATTAATATAGTAAAATAGTCATATTGCCAAAAACAATCTACAAATTCAATGCAATCCCCATCAAAATTCCAACTCAATTCTTCATAGAGTTAGAGCAATTCTCAAATTCATTTGGAATAACAAAAAACCCAGGACAGGGAAAACCATTCTTAAAAATAAAAGAACTTCTGGGGGAATTACCATCCCTGACCTCAAGCTGTATACAGAGCAATAATGTTAAAAACTGCATGGTATTGGTACAGTGACAGGCAGGTAGATCAATGGAATAAAATTGAAGACCCACACACCTCTGGTCACTTGGTCTTTGACAAAGGATCCAAAAGCACCTGGTGGAAAAAAGAATTTTCAACAAATGGTGCTGGTTCAACTGGCAGTCAGCATGTAGAAGAATGCAAATTGATCCATTATTACCCTGTACAAAGCCCAAGCCAAGTGGATCAAGGACCTCCACATAAAAACCAGCTACACTGAATCTAATAGAAGAGGAAGTGGGAAAAAGTCTTGAACATATGGGCACGGGAAAATTTCCTGAACAGAAACCAATGGCTTATGCTCTAAGATCAAGAATCAACAAATGGGACCTCATAAAATTGCAAAGCTTCTGTAAGGCAAAGGGCACTGTCAATAGGACTAAACAACAACTAACAGATTGGGAAAAGATCTTCACCAATCCTACATTGATAGAGGGCTAATATCCAATATATACAAAGAACTCAAGAAGTTAGACTACACAGAACCAAATAACCCTATTAAAAATGGGGACCAGAAGACTGGGCAGTGGTGGCGCATGCCTTTAATCCCACCCCTTGGGAGGCAGAGGCAGGCAGATTTCTGAGTTCGAGGCCAGCCTGATCCAAAGAGTGAATTCCAGGACAGCCAGGGCTATACAGAGAAACCCTATCTCAAAATAAAATAAATAAGTGAAACCCTCAGAATTCTGGCTGATGCCTTTGAATTAGCAAGTACTTTGCCTATACAGTCATCTCCCCAGCCTCTGCATTATGCCGTCTTTGCACAAGGTGCCTTGGCTTGTCTTCAAAGAAATTACTATTTCCAAAAGTTGCTGCCCATATTTGGTTTTTTCTCTTTCTTTTTAAATTCGTCATATTCTTTATTTACATTTCAAATGATTTCCCCTTTCCTGGTTCCCCCCTCCCTGAAAGTCCCATAAGCCCTCTTCCCTCCCCCTGTTCCTCAATCCACCCCTTCCTGCTTCCCTGTCCTGGTATTCCCCTACACTGCTACACTGAGCCTTTCCAGAACCAGGGGCCTCTCCTTCCTTCTTCTTGGGCATCATTTGACATGTGAATTGTTTCTTGGGTATTCCAAGCTTCTGGGTTAATATCCACTTATCAGTGAGTACATACCATGTGTGTTCTTTTGTGATTGGGTCACCTCACTCAGGATGACATTCTCCAGTTCCACCCACTTGCCTAAGAATTTCATGAATTTATTGTTTTTAATAGCTGAGTAATATTCCATAATGTAAATATACCACATTTTCTGTATCCATTCCGCCGTTGAGGGACATCTGGGTTTTTTCCAGCTTCTGCCTATTATAAATAGGGCTGCTATGAACATAGTGCTCTAAGATCAAGAATTGACAAATAGGACCTTATAAAATTACAAAGTTTCTGTAAGGCAAAGGACATTGTCAAAAGGACAAAACAGCAACCAAGAAATAGGGAAAAGATCTTTACCAACCCTACATCTGACAGAGGGCTTATATCCTAGATATACAAAGAACTCAAGAAGGTAGTCTCCAGAGAGACAAATAACCCTATTAAAAAATGGCTTACAACACTGCCCATATTTGTAAATTTCCACATACAGGAGGATTTTTCCAGCTCTCTCTAGCCTTTCACAGCAGCACTTCTCCTGGAAGGAAACCACCAAGTCTTGGTAAAGGATGTTAAACTCCTTTAAGCTTTGTTCTTCTGTTTCCTCTAACAGCTTGAATTTCAGCGAGAATTACAAGAATTTCTTAATCACTAAATCACTTGGTAAACAAGGCTTTAAGTAAATTTCTTGCTCACCTATCAAAACAGCTAGATGGTGGAAGAAGCACAAGTTATCATTTCACCAGGAAAACCCATTTTGTTTGCTCTAATGGACTAGCAGAAATATCCACATTTAAAAACAAACAAATAAAATAAAATACCTAAGCAGAACAAAACTAAATTGCACTCTAAAACTTCCTTCTTGACAACATTTAAATGTTGTTTCCTTGTGAATTCCATGGTCTCATTGTAGTGGGGAGAACTGGCCTTTAGGCTTGTTAAAATCTGAATGTAAATGTCACCTCTCCCTAGTGTTCTGATTGCTTTGAGTCAATGACTTTATAGTCTATAAATGTTTTATTTATGGGGTGAAGTGCCTTGTGAGAATTCAATCATTCCTCTCAAAGACATAGGTGAGATAGTCAGGGTTCTCTGTCACTTAATGCACCTGGCCTGGGCAGGTAGAGGGCAGAGCAGCAGGCAGCACTACCCAGGCAGTCGTCCATAACATGATGCTGGTGAGTTCAGACTTTCCATTGGTTCCAGGTACAAAGCAAGACACCCTCTGCTGTGACATGACTGATCCATGAGTCACCTGGCACACCTAGGGGAGTAGAACCAGATGGGGATCAGAGGAAGCTGACTTGTCACTGGACTAGAGTGCCAGATTTCTTGGGAAGTTCCAGAGGGGGCTCATGTGTGCTAAAGGCTTGAAGGAGAACTCTTGTAATCAACACTGCAGGAAAGGAGTAAGGTGGTCTTCTCAGCATCCTCAGCACCTTCATCCTCAGCCTCCATCATCCTTGGGAAGCTCCATGCTAAGAGAATCCTACATGACTGACCCAAGCTCCAACCGACTCCAGGAAGGACCAGGCATGGAGAAGTCTTGTCCCTAAAAAGCTGATATAACCTTGGCATTAGGAGTGGGCCAGTGTGATGTATATCTACTTGGAAACTTTCTGTTAATTTGTGCCTTTCCCCATTCTCGACCCGACTCACTCCCAAAATAGAGGAAGAGCCCACTCTGGCCCCATAAGGTTTAGGAGGCATTGACTGAATGGCCACGAGCTAGAACTAAAGAAACTGTCCGGACAAAGGGCTGTACCAAGAAGGAAAGGGAAAGGATGGAAAGGGAGGAAGTATGATGTGCAAGAGGTAGACATAGAAGAAAATTTGGGAGAGAGAAGAGGAGGGAAGAAAATGAGGGAGGGAAGGAGACAGGAAGAGACGGATGAAGAGAGAACGGGAAGAGAAGAAAAAGAGAGACAAGGATTAAAAGAGAGAGGAGGGGAAGGAAGTGAAGAGGGAGATACAGTGGAAAGGAAAAGATCTAGGACAAGAACAAGACTAGTTCAGGTGTGGCCAGTGGCCTTGGAGTCCCGTACTGACTTAGTCAATCACCCCAGTGCTTCACACCGCCAAACTCTCCCCTCTCTTCATGGCTGTCCGCCACTCAGCTACACTAAGGATTAGGAAGGAGTGCACACCAGAGGGGGCCCCAATCCATATTTTGTTGCTCTTTTTATAATTTCTGTCTTGTTGTTAAAGAATAATAATCACTGAGCTAATTGTATGCCTCTTTCCCAGAGAAACCATAGACTCAGAATGTAGGAGTCAGCAAACATTTTAAAGTACCAAACAAAGCACCTGACCTGTCTGAGTTTTGTTAGAGCCTCTCAACTCTTGGTTTGGCTTTTTTCCAGAAACGAGTGTCAATGACATCTGTTGACATTGAAGTAAGCTGTCACACTCATAGACACATCAGGTCCCACATAAATGGAGCTTCTTCCCCTTGCTTGGAATGTTGTGGCAAGCAGTTCTATACACTTAAGCATAAAGCTGGTGGCTTAGGCTATGGCATGAAAATAAAGCAAAAGCTTAAAGTGCCCAAATAGAGAGCAGACTTAGGTTCCATGCAATTCACTGTTACTTCTTCCACCTGAGAGTATCAGTAGACATTATCTTCTACTAGTTTTCAAAGATCAAAATTACAGTATTAAGGAGTCACCCAGCAGTGTGACTTTAGTCAAACTACCCCTGTCCTACCTTAGATGGAATAAAGCTGGTGTACTGTGAAAGCATTTGTTCATATCTGCTGTTAATATCCATTGATTCAAAGAGTTATTGAAAATACTGGAAAATACAATAATATCTAAAACCAACATGTAAAGACTCATTCTCTAGACAATATAGTATAATAACTATTTATGGGACTAGAGACATGGCTCAACGGGAAGAGCTGATACTGCTCTTGCAAAGGATCTGAATTTGGCTCTCAGCACCTACATCAGGTGGCTAACGATCACCTGTGATCCTAGTTCCACAAGATATAATGCCCTCTTACAGCCTCCTTGGGCATTGACATCCATGTGCACAGACATCTCTCTGTCTCTGTCTCTGTCTCTGTCTCTATCTCTCTCTGTCTCTGTCTCTCTCTCTCTCTCTCTCTCTCTCTCTCTCTCTCTCTCTCTCTCTCTCTTTCTCTCTCTCTCACACACACACATACACACACACACACACACACACACACACACACACAGTGGGAGGGGGGACTCATTTACATGTCATCAATACTATATCCAGTATTAGAAATCATGTAGGGGATGCCTTAAAGTAGGCATGTCCAACCTAGGATCCACAGGCCTCAGGCATGCTGGGATAGCTATGATTGTGGCCTGACACTCTATAGATGGTAGTGTCATATAGCAATGTCGAAAGATTAGATAGGGTTATGGTGATGACTCAATGATACAGTACTAACCCCATAAGCATGAGGACTGCAGTTCATGAGGACCAGCCCCAGCACCAAGTAAAAAGCCAAGTATAAGCCCAGAACTGGGGAGACTAAGACAGTTGGACTTCTGGGTTTGTTAGTTAGATGGCAAGTTCCAGGCCAGTGAGAGACTCTGTCTCAACAAACAAGTTGGATATTTCCCAAGGAATGACTCCTGAAAGTGACATCAGTCCTCCACAGGAATACAGGTGCACTTGTACTTATGAGAATATGTACCTCGGCCCCACAAAGTTCCATACCCATGAAAAGCATCTGAGGATGTGTGTAAATTTTATGTAAATGCTATGCCATTTTATAAAAGCTTTTTTTTCGTGCCCTTGGCTGTTGATGTCTGTAAGGATCCTCTCTAGTGGATGAAGCTGGACACTGTATGTGAATGCAATTGTCTAAGCTCAGTCTAACCTAAAGAATAAAACCTGACAATAGGATTTCATGTAACTTGTTTGTTTGAGGAAGGGTTTCAGGGAACTAGAGTAAGGGGACTATGGAGGGAGAATGAGGAAGTTGGCAAACTTAACAGAGGCTGTGATACCATTTGGTTCTCATTGGAGTCCCCTGAGGACTATGTGGAATAGAGTATGCCTTGAGTATGCCCACTGCAGATAAGGATCATTCTCTGGCTCCTACCAATCACCAATCAAGGAATGATTTAACATGCTCCTGTTTCCAGAAACCAGTGTAGACACAGCTGAGAGGACCCCTGAGAGGACAGGGAGTAAGAGACGCTCTTGGCAATCAGAGGAAGCATTGTTGTTGTGGAGATCATTAAAATCCTGGCCTGGGGTTTCTTCCCTGCCTTTGGTTATTGAGTTCCCAGATAACAGACACATTCACATCCTTTGTATTTACACTGAGCCCTGAACAGCACCGTAGCTCCATGCTGTTAGAATCTACTTTCCTATTGATAACCCCGAGTTTTTACTATTTACTATGTCCCATCTGGGCTGTTCTCAGCTCCAATTGGGCAGCTCTCAGGGCCATGCTCTCTTGACCCTTAACCTTTGACCTATGGTAGCTTCTCCTTTCTCCTCTCCTGCACCTTCTCCTTACTTGTAGTCCTCCTCTTCCCCCCAAGCCCTCGAAACCTAACCCCTCACCATGTCTCTCCTGCCCAGCTATTGGCTGTTGGCATCTTTGTTACCAATCAGAAATAATTTGGGGGCAGCGTCACATGGACTATATGCAGACCCCAGGTCTTGGGGGCCCGCACATAGCATTGCCATAGCTAGCAAAAGACAAAACCTCAACACATTGTTTCATGGTACCTCCTGATAGCTCTCTATCAAGGCAGTGCCAGTGATTAGTTAAAAATGTCAATCATGGCTCAGAAGGTAAAGGCAGTTGGTATACAATTCTAGAGATCTGAGTGTGATCCCCAGAACTATGTAAAGGTGGAAGAAGACAGCTGACTCCACAAAGTCATCCTCTGATTTCCACATATTTTCCACTGGTAAGTGGTTCTCAGACTGTGGGCTGCAACCCCTTTGGGGGCCACCATATCATACCCTGCAGCTTAGATATTTACATTAGGATTCATCACAGTAGTAAAGTTACAGTTATGAAGTAGCAACGAAATAATTTTATAGTTTGTTTCACCACCTGAGGAACCATATTAAAGGGTCACAGCATTAGGAAGGTTGAGAACCACTCACATCATGTGCACACATATAAATGCTAAGTTTTAAAAATATAAATCGACTCAACACTAGGGAATGGGGGCAGAGGCAAAAATTCAAGGTCATCCTTAGCCACATAGTAAGTTTCAGTCCAGTCTGAGATCCTAAGATACAAGAAACCTCACCCTCTCAACCCAAGGAAATCAAAATGTGTCGGTGGACCAAGTAACTCTATTCTGTTTTTGTTTTTTGTTTTTCGAAACAGGGTTTCTCTGTGTAGTCCTGGAACTCACTCTGTAGACCAGGCTGGCCTTGAACTCAGAAATCTGCCTGCCTCTGCCTCCCAAGTGCTGGGATTAAAGGCGTGTGCCACCAACTCCTGGCAAGTATCTCTGTTCTGACAATTGACCCTTAGTCACTCAGTCTTCCTCTGAAACAAGTTCTTATGTTTTCCTGTGTATGTTTTCAGAAGAAGCAGTGCTGATCCCAGCGTGCCCCTGGTGGGGACAGAGTGACATGGTTCCTGCCCCTGGGACAGGATCCCGGTGTGAGCCTCCACTGATGGCTGCTGTGGGCATAAGGCTTGTTTGTGTAATAATGTACATATTTTCTGGACCTACTATCAGTGAAGGACTCTTTCCTTTGGAAAAATGTCCTCCCTGTTAATGACTCCATGGGCGCATGTCCAAGAGTCAGGGGTGTGGCTATGTCTTGGCAAAATGATAAATACTTCAGAGCAGCCCCTAAGGATGTGAGCTCTAAATACATGAGTTCAAACATATATAATTTCTCAACTATGCAAAAAATAAAGATGCAATATGAATTATATGAGGGGCTTCACGAATCTAAAGAAACAGAAGTAGCTACACTATGAGCCAGCTTATCAAAAAGATACAAAGACAGGCAGATACAAGTGCTGAAAGATTCCTGAGTTTAGGATCAGCCTAGGACACAATAAAGTTAGGCTCAGGCATAGTAGAAATGGTAATTTCAGGGCAGGGTCACAGCCAACTAGCTTGTCTGTGTTTAACAAAGACAGATCTCTGAATTCTTTTGCAATGTTAAGGGGAAAAAGTAAGCTTGCTGTCACCCTTTTAAGTCTCCAGCTCATTGATTCCAGTAAGCATATTTGAAGGTTTAATTATGTTAAAGACATGGAGCAGACTTATCACTTCCCCAGAGTGCCCTAGAGAATTCTGAAAAGCTAATCCTGAACATGCTTGGTGACTGCTGATGGCTTCTGTTGTGTGCCTTTTCTTAAATACTATACAGAATGCAGGTGTTTGAACCTAGTTTCTTTCATTGAACATATGTATTTGAGGGTCAGACATGTCTTACAATCTCAGTTCCCTTTCATCATCAGTACCCTATGGGACACACCATGGTTCATTTATCTGTTCAGCAGTTGTAAGACATTAAGCTGTTTCCAAGGTGGGACAATTGTTACTAAATATGCCATCATTCCTTGTACACAGACTTTTACATGGACCTGTCCTCACTGGTCTTAAACTCCTAGGACTGAGAAACACATAACTGAGAAGCATTTGCAGAGCTGTGTTCCAACGTAACTCTGTCATGCCACTCACAGAGTATCCTGGCCAACACTTATGATTTTTAAGTCTTTCTTCATTGACATTTATTCTTAGAGGGAGGCATGTGCCCATGTCACTGTGTACATATGGAAGTCAAAGAACATTTGAGAGTCTAGGGTCCAAGCTTAGGCTGTCAGGCTTGGTGGCAAGCACCATTACACACACACACACACACACACACACACACACACACACACACGCCATCTCACCAGTCTCATAATTTGCTTTTATTTGAATCTTTCTGATCCTGTGCAATATCCTTATAGATATGTCCATCCTTTTCTATTAGCTGTTAATAAGATACATTGAAAACAAGAACAAGTAAATTAAAGGATGAGAAAGTGGTATTAGCATCAGTAATGTCTGCCTTCCACATACTCACCAACAATGTTCAATGGGAATATTTTATTTTTAAATTCTATAAAGAGTTAGTAGCTTGTATGTTACTGTTGTGTGACTTTCCTAAGGAGGTGTAAAAAAAACAAACAAACAAAAAAAACTACTCATCTCAAATAGCGAAGAACACCAAAGAAAGATTTTATTGAGACCAGCTTGGTGAGTAAATGAGTTTAGGATTCCTCACAAGAACATGGCTGATTCAAGGCAGGTGCACCACTGCAAAGTCCCACTCCTCTGTCATTTTTTTTTTTAACCTTTGATATATTTTAGCATTTCCAAGATTCACTGTAGCTGAAGCTGGTATAACTTTATTTTGTTGCTATGGCTGTAGTCTTCTGTAAATCACCATGGCACTCTGCTTCATGATGGTGACAATCATGTCACGCCCACAGCAAACACCACCATGACTGCCCTGAGTGACTGAGCTCCTGGCTCAAACAATCCCCTTGTCAACGTACAGGGTAACTGGTCCTGTAGATATGCTATACATCCAGAAAAATGACGCTTTTAAGGGATTTTGTTTTGTTTTTGAATCAGGATTTCTCTGTGGAGCCCTGGCTGTCCTGGAACTCACTCTGTAGACCAGGCTGGCCTCAAACTCAGAAATCCGCTTGCCTCTGCCTCCCAAGTGCTGGGATTACAGGCGTGTACCACCACGCCCGGCATTAAGGGAAAATTTGAGAAGACTGCTATGTATCTATTTTTGGTGAGCAAAGTGAGAATAATCAGTCTCATTGTGTTTTGCCTCTGGAATTCCTCATCAGTATATTTAATAGTGCTGTTCTCACCTGTAGAATTTGGTTAATCTTTCTTTTTTGTTTTTGTTTTGGATTTTTTTTTTCAAGACAGGGGTTTCTCTGTGTAGCCCTGGCTGTCCTAGAACTCACTCTGTAGACCAGGCTGGCCCCGAACTCAGAAATCCACCTGCCTCTGCCTCCCAGAGTGCTGGGATTACAGGCGTGCACCACCACTGCCCTGGCTTGGTTAATCTTTTTAATTTCCTGAGCTACTGAGCAAGTATTCAGGCACCATGGTTTCACACTAGGAAAGCCTAACTGAATAGGACCATGCTAAGGTTACCAACAGGTTTCTAAGGTTACTCAGCTCTTCAAACTTATGCAGCAAGAACTTTACTCACTGAGCCAATCCTCTAAATGGATTTCAAACTTTAAAATTGCTACCCACTTTAAGAAATATCTCAGGAAGCTGGGCGGTGGTGGCACACACCTTTAATCCCAGCACTCTGGGAGGCAGAGGCAGGCAGATTTCTGAGTTCAAGGCCAGCCTGGTCTACAGAGTGAGTTCCAGGACAGCCAGGGCTACACAGAGAAACCCTGTCTCAAAAAGCCAAAAGCCAAAAAAAAAGAAAAAAGAAAGAAAGAAAGAAAAGAAAAGAAAAGAAAAGAAAAGAAAAGAAAAGAAGAGAAAAGAAAAGAAATATCTTAGGAGCCAGGTATGGTGAATGGTGATGTGGTGATTGATGTACTCCTGTCATTGCAGCACTTGGGAGGCTAAAGAAAGGAGGGCTAATTCAAAGCCACCCTATGTACTTCAGAAAAATCTTAAAGCAAACAAAGCTAACCTTAGGAAGAACATACATGTATCTTCCTGGGGCAAACTTAAAAGCAAAAACAAGTTGTGCCAGTATAGTGGCACTCATCACTTTGAGACTGAGATGGGAAGACTGTTGTTAGTTCAATGCCAGCCTGAGCTACAGAGTGAATGCCCTCAGACAGCATGGATGCAGCAAAACAAAACAAAACCAAGACCAAAAAACACCTAATGATTTTTTAAGTCTATATTTTCTATTTCTTACAGTTCACTTCCTTGAAACTATGCTCACTGGCATCTGCTCATAGACTATACTGGGATATCCAGTATATCCACTATATTGGGATGTCCAGAATTTTACGGCTCCAGTGTCTTAGCCTCCCTGGAGAGCCAACTGCCATTATACTGCCTCATGTCATTGTCGATGTATCATTCCCATGTTCTCTTTTCTTAATTTTTTATCAGCTATTTCCACAAATAACTGGAGGATTCCAAATGTACTCGGTGTTAACCCTAGTGTAGACAGTAGGCTTTGAAGAGACACCGGCCTAGATTTATGTCATCACCTCCTCCACCATTTGCCGGTGATCTTCCTTTAGAAAATTCAAGTTCCTCTTCTGTAAAACGGGCATCTTTGACCTGAGGCGCGTAAACTTCCTGGTGTTCACCTTGGAGTGGGTGCCGTGAAAAATGATTTTTAAGGTGGTATTTCTCAGACTAACAGCATCCCTCCACAGCATTCAGAGCAGTCTGTTCTAACCAGTCTTCCAGGCGATTCTGACGCCGGGTTGAGTCTGGCCTCGGGCTGAGAACGCGAACCATCCACAAAGCCTGCCAAGCAGAGGTCACCTCTAGGACTTCAGCGGCGACAACAAGCAAACCAGTCGGGAATAGATTCGGCTA
This sequence comes from Apodemus sylvaticus, assembly GCF_947179515.1. NCBI lineage: Eukaryota > Metazoa > Chordata > Mammalia > Rodentia > Muridae > Apodemus > Apodemus sylvaticus. The sequence goes on along the minus strand of NC_067481.1, from coordinate 108,942,355 downwards.
CGGCTCCTTCCTGCAGCATAGCCCGCCTCACATGGTCGCTGATTGGTGGAGTCTCGTGATCGGCTCGCCAAATCACCGGAGCGCAGACACAGACGTCGGCAGGCAGAGCATGGGAAGAGCCTATTGGTTGGAGACCGCGTCGCGTCACGCGTACGCACTGGAGAGGCGTGGCACCAGCGGCCGTTGAAAAATGGCGACTGTTACTGAACTGAAAGCTGGTGAGTGCATTGAGGGGATGCTCGCCTGCAGGAAGCGTCGGGCCTTCCGTATATGATAGGGATGGGACGGAAGGAGAGCGCGCGGGACACCGGCTCGACTTTTTCCGGGGTCATTCTAGGGTGGCAGGGGCAGCCAGGGACGACCTTTGCGCATGCGCTATGTTAGAGCTAGACTTGGAGCTGGAGGAAGGGACTGGTATCTGTTGTCCCCTGGGGACCTTTGGGCATCTCTCAGAACCTTGCTGAGCCGACAGCGCCCAAAGGCCTGCGTTCCGAGCTGACCATGACGACACCTCAGCCACGATTGGGTGACAGACACACATCTCGATGATTTGTGCGGCTAGCTCATCCAGACGACAACGTGTGGATAGGGCCCCCTTGTCCTTTGAGAGAAACCTGAGACAGAGTTGTCCATCCTTAAGGACAACTGATGGCTCTTCAGGATTTTTCGGAAGAGTTTTTCTAAAATAGTTGGTTGTGTGCAGGGTGCATGCAGGTTCCATCACCAGGACTACAAAAACAAGTAGCCATCAATAACACGTGCATACTGTTAACTCTGAATAGTGATTAGAGTTACAGTTTGAGTTGTAATTGGAGTTAAGGTTCAGTATGTGATTTTAACAGACACTTCCCAACTCATCCAACAAGTACTTGATTCTGTGTAACAATGCTATGCCCATTTCATACATGAGGTGCTGAGAGGTGGAATATTTCCTCCAAGATAATTTAGATAGAAATAGACTCATGTGGAAATCCCATAAGCTGCAGCAGTGCACCAGGTCTTAATCATGCCATTCTGTTTCCCGTAGAATAAAACCAGTTCTGAGTTTCAAAGAATTCAGAGACTAAGTCAATGGTAATGGAAATCTGGAGAGAACCAAGTAGAATAGTTTGAAGACTAAGATTTAGTAACTGTTGACTGCATATGTATTGGGGACACTGTACTGGTGAGCATTCCTAAAGCAGACATACCTCAGTCCCAGGAGGGATGTGACATGAGTCAGTGAGCTGGTCTGGGGGTGGGAGTACATGTATATATAGTACATGTATATTGTATAAACTTTTCATAGGATTCTATGGAAAGTAAGTTGGGTTAAGACCAATTCCTAAAGACGTTTTTTATAATAATAGCATTGTAAGCATAAGACTACAAGTAGTAAACTGATAAAGAGTGCAGGGATTATCCCTTCAAATTTAGGGGGACCTTCTTATATATGTTTTTCTGCATTCTCTGATTCTTGATATGCTTTTATTCCAAGAGAAAAGTAATTAAGACTTGTTACCTGATCAATGATCTTACATTTTATGTGCTTTTTTAAAATTTGTTTTGTTTATTTTTTACTTTTTTTTTTATTGAGTCTGATCTTCATCTACATTTCAAATGCTAAAACCTTCCCCGGTTTCCCCCTTCCCAGAAAACCCACAGCCCCTCCTCCCACCCCTTTGCCTCCAAGTATACGCCCCTCCACCCAACCCACTCCCACCTCTCCCCCCACCCCATTTCCCTTTGTTGGGGCCTCAATTGAGGCTTCACAGGACCAAGGACCTTTCCTCCCACTGATGCCGGACAAGACATTCCTCTGCCACACTTTTGGCTGGAGCCATGTGTACCCCTTGGTTGATGGTTTAGTCCCTGGGAGTCCTGGGGCGTCTGGGTGGCCGGCATCATTGTTCTTCCCCTGGGACTGTAAACCCCTTCAGCTCCTCCAATCCGCCCTCCAACTTCTCCATTGGGGACCATTTTATGGGCTTTTAATGGTTTAAAAAAAAAAAAAAACACTTCTATTTCACCTAGATCTTTCTCTGAGAGGTAGAGTTCATTACATTGGAGAAGGCAACTGAGGCATAGGAATCTGCTACCAAGTATGAAGAACATGCTACATTTCCCAAATCCAGCGTCATTACTTTTCATTTTCTGCTAAGTTTGAGGTTGTACTGAGTGTACTTCAGAATAATTGGGACAGGATGCTTGCCAATAGAAAAGAATCTCTCCCTTAATTTCCAAAGATGGAACTAGAGAACAGGGGCTATGTTACGATCCTACAGAAGGTAAAGCCTTCCTTTTATGGACTGTTACAAAGTATGAATCGTTGACAGCTGGTATACGTATAGAAAGGTTGAAGGGATGCTTTAGAAATAAAGGAGAAGAAAAATGAAAAGTCTAAGAGTGTATATCCTCAATCACGTGGCCAAGGATTATTGTTATTTACCAAAGATTAGAAACTTTGTTATATGTACCTAAATATATCTGAACTGCTTTATGAGTTTTAATTATTGGGACATATTAATGCCTTTGCTATTGGCAGAACCAAATGCACTGTTAAACTACATTTTTCATCAATAATGTAAGGTACTGCATTATAAATATGTTACATTTAGTGAGTTCTTACTGTATTCTAGGCATTATGCTGATTTTCTGAAATTGCTGTTTAGCCAAAAAGACTATTTGAAAAAAGGAAGGTTCCATATTACTGTTACAGGATGGTGACAGCTCAACCCAAGCCCATCTTCTATACTAAGTCTGTATACTTAAAGTCAATTATCTCAACTTCTGATGTTTGTCACAGTGTACCCTTTCAAGACTTAAGGTCACATATGACATACATACTCCTGACTCTGTAAGTTAGCAGTGGTATAGTCCCTTATTAGAGTCTCATTACATCTCTCTTTTTTTAAGATTTACTTTTGTGTTTGTCTCTTTCTTTCTGTCTCTTCCTCTCAACGCACGCGTGTACACGTACATGTGTACAAGAGGAGGCCAGAAAAGAGCCCAGAGTTCCCCTGGAGTTACAAATGGTTGTGAGCTGCCCATGTAGGTGCCCAGAAGCAAACTGAGGTGCTCCGCAAGAACAGTATGCATTCCTTACTTAGTCATCTCTTCAGCCCCTGTGTTACATTTCTAACCAGGCTGGACATTTCAAAATCCTACTGTTGGGCTAGGGATGTAGCTTGCCTGTCATGCATAGGGCCCTGGGTTCAATCCCCAGCAACACAGGCATTGCGAGTGGTAGTGAATACCTGTTATCCCATCACAGCCTACTTGTGAGATAGAAGCAGGAGGATCAGAAGTTCAGGGTCATGTTCAGCCTACATAAGAAGTGTAAAGTTAGCTTGGGATACAGCCTAGGTATGAGGCCCAAGCTGCTCTGACTTCCCAGCTTCCCAAGTACTGGGATTACAGGAATGTGCTACCATCCATCTAGGCAGCACTTAGGAGGTAGAGGTAGGTGGATCTCTATGAACTTGAGGCCAGCTTAGTATACATAGTAAGTTACAGGACAGCCATAGAGCTACATAGACTCTGTCGAAAAAACAAAACAAAACCAAAAAAAAAAAAAAAAACAACAAAAAAAAACTATGCATCTCAAAAGTTGTTCTGCATTAATAGTAATAATGATACATTCCCTCTTTTGTGGAGGGCAGGAGGTTTTCTGTAATCATCCTGGATTAAAGTACTGTCTGAATCCACGTGGGAGATTAGGATGTGAGCTAACTGCAATTGTGTTCATCCATTCTCCCGTCACACTGAAGTCCCTAACTAAAGATACAGCACTGATAAACTTGAATTTGCACAACTATGTTGATTGGAGATTACTGGTGTCATTGCTCAGCTTGACTCTGAATCAAGAGCTATCTTTGTGTCATTCTCCTTTTAAACAGTATTCTTTAGCACATACCTGAAATATCAACACACCATAACAGAAGCATTTATATTTTATATTTATTTAACAGTTTTAAAGGACACCTTGGAAAGAAGGGGAGTGTTAGGACATTTGAAAGCAAGGATCCGTGCCGAAGTTTTCAATGCCCTGGATGATGATCGTGAACCCCGACCATCCTTGTCTCATGAGAACCTTCTAATTAATGAATTAATTAGGGAGTATTTGGAATTCAATAAATATAAATACACAGCCTCTGTCCTCATAGCAGGTAAGTGGTTATTCATCACTGGAGAAAAGATCTTTTTATTTTTTTCTAATTCTTAGAAAGCATTTAGCCTGAATATGTAGTTTCATTACTGTGTCATGCAGGTGACTGAACACTTAGTATCCCATGGGCTCTTGTCATAGCATGAACAAGTTCTGTGAGCTCTATGCTGTTGGTGAAAGAACTAGGGCCTTCTACTGTAAGTTCTCTGTAGTGGTGGGAGTGCTTTGGCCCAAGAGCCCTCTGGATTCACGAATGAAAGACACCCCGCCCCCCCCCGCCCCCCCCCCCCCCCACACACTAGCTCAATGGCTGGGCACTTCTAAACCTTCCCAGGGCTAGCACACACTCCCCTCTGGTATTCCTGAGTTAACATCTTTTAAAAATCTATATTTCGTCTCTGCTACTCTGTTAATCTCTGGGGAGCCCGCCCCATAGGGCCCACATCCCTTTCCACCTACATTGCTGGATGGATTTTCTCTTTCAGCTCTTAAATCTGATCCCTCTCCCTCAGAGGTGTGGTGATTCCCCAGTCCTGGTGATTCTCCCCACCCACCTCGCCCCTCTCAGTCTCTTGCTGGAGCAATCTGAAAGTCCCGCCCCATCTCCCCACCCAGCCAGTGGCTGTACAGCAGTTCTTTATTATGGTCGAAGCCAGCTGAGGGCAGGGACCCCTCAGTCTTTTTGGAAGCTGAAATAAAAAGTTCTGCATGTGATATTAAGCATACATTTTCATAAAGAATAATTATTCTGCCATGTTAAAGGATCTCTAAAGATAATATCACTCTCTGTTTCCCTCATTTTCTTTTTATAGCTGATGGAACATGACTGAGTTTCTGTTCATCAGATTTGCCTTTTTCCGAATGCCACATATATGGAATCCTAAAGAAGTTGCCTTTTGATACTTGCCTCACTTTACCTAATAAAATGCACTAGAGGGTGGGGCAGTAGCGCATGCTTTTAATTCCAGCACTTGGGAGTCAGAGGCAGACGGATCTCCAAGGCCAGTCTGGTCTACATAGTGAGTTCCTGGACAGCCAGAGCTACACAGAGAAACCCTGTCTTGCAAAACCAAACAAAATAAGCACTGGAGGTTCAGACATGTTGACTTTCTACATGTGGATAGGGTGTGGCTGTGTGCTTTATCAGTTCTCAGAGGCATTTTGTTGTTTATTCTTTCTGATAGCCATTGATCAGAGCCTCAAAAACATTTACAGGAAAGTTTTTTGTGAATCTCATTTTATTTTGTCATATTGTCTGGGAAGTGAATGCTTCCCTTCATGTAATAACCTACCACTGCTTTCAGCTGGCTCTAGCATTTCACATTCTCACCAGGAAGATGGTGGCTCAAATGTGGAAAGCTTGGGAAAAAAGGTCAGAAGAATCACTGCAAGTTGAAGGTCTGTCTAGGACACATACTGAATTTGAAGCAAGTCTGGGCTACAGTGAGACTCAGTCTAGAAATATAATAATTAATTTTAATCTTAGAATTACTATCCATGATTGATTGATTGATTGATTGAGACAAGGCTTCTTTGTGTAGCTGTGATTGTCCTGGAACTTGCTCTGTAGACCAGGCTAGCCTCGAACTCATAGAGATCCATATGTCTCTGCTTCCCAAGTGCTGGAATTAAAGTCGTGATCATGAATCACTATGGCACAACTAAAAGAATTTCTTTTTAATTATGAGTGCTCTATTTGCATTTACACTTGCATTCCAGAAGAGAGCATTAGATCTCTCTATAGATGGTCATGAGCCACCATGTGGTTGCTGGGAATTGAACTTGGGACCTCTGGATGAGCAGCCTCTTAACCTCTAAGTCATCTCACTAACCCTAAATGGATATATTTTTAAAATGAGTTATTTAGTATTACCATGTGTTTATAACCTATAGGTGTCTCAGAAAACATACTGAAGTTCATCATTGTAGTGTTAGATGCAGAAACCATATTTCCAATCACAAATTAGGGATATAAAAACTAAGTATGTATTAAGCTGTAATTAAACTCCACATTTAATTGTTTGGGTATATATTGACATCATAAACTCATGTGTATGTTAGATCCATCATGAATGTGTTGTCAGCATTCTTCCAAAATCTGAGAAATGTGTCTACCTGAGGTATGGTTATTATCAAAATTAAATTTGACTTTTAGATAAATAGACTCAGTGTTTTCCTGAATTTTTCCCTCCAGAATCTGGTCAACCTGTAGTTCCATTGGACAGACAGTTTCTCATCCGTGAACTAAATGCCTTTGAAGAATCAAAGGATAACTCAATGTAAGAAGTTTTTAAAAAGAGGTTTGCACATGTTGTAATCAGATCCTAATGGCATACATAGTGCTGCTATGATTTACTTTAATCCAACAGGAACTTATTTAAGTTTATTGTATGTTACACATTGTGTGATATCCAAGAAGTGTAGTCCAAATATCTGAGGGCTCTGCTGCAGCTCTGGCTTCGGAGGACTGAACACTTAGCCAACCACCTGCTTCCCTGCCTCCCTCCCTTTCTTTTCCTCCTTCCTCCTTTCTTCCTTTGGGGGCTTTCCCTCCAATCAGTTTTTTCAATGGTGGTAATTGAAGCAGGGCCTTGAGTATGTGCACCAAGGCCTTTGTCCTGAGCAGTGCCCTGGCTCAGCCCTCTACTTCTTTCTTTTTTAAACCTTTTTTTTTTCTTTTCTTTGTTGTTGTTGTTGTTGTTGTTTGGTTTTTTTTTTTGTTTTGTTTTGTTTTTTTGGGGGTTTGGTTTTTTTCGAGACAGGGTTTCTCTGTATAGCCTATCACTCACTGGAGCTCACTTTGTAGACCAGGCTGGCCTCAAACTCAGAAATCCACCTGCCTCTGCCTCTCAGAGTGCTGGGATCAAAGGTGTGCACCACCACTGCCCAGCTCCTTTTTTTCGTTTTTAAAATTTTTTTTAATAGTCCCAGCTGTCTTGGAACTCTAGCTCTGTTCTAGCTCAGTTTCAAACTCACAGATGTCCATTTGCTTCTACCCAGAGTTCTGGGATTAAAGACATACACCACTAACAACTGGCCTTTTAAACTTAACAACATTTTTTTGTTTATGTGTATAGGTGTTTTGTCTACATGCATGTCTGCGCCCCACATACATACCTGATTCCCTCAGAGGCCTTGGAGCTGGAGTTACAGGTGATTGTGAGCCACCACATGGGTGCTGGGCGTTGAAGCTGGTCCTCCAGAAGACCAGCTAGTGCTCTTAACTGCTCTGCGACAACCCTCCAGCCCACGTCTTTCTAAGAATGACTCTTCTTGGCCTCTTGATCGGGTTTTCCTTCTTTCTAAAGCTTTGTTGTTTCTTCCTCCTTTAACTCTTCCTCTCACTCCTTTCTTCACTTCAATGTAAGAACAAACTCAGATCTCATTTCTAAACAGAGGCCACCTCGGCTTTACAGCTTGTTATCACCAGACCTGTTGTGTCTGCCCTGCTTTCATGTTACCACCCCTTCTCCTCTGCTGTCTGCATCTTAGAGTGCTCCTCCTCCTCCTCTACACTAATCATTTCTTAGTTCCTTCCCTGTGTTTAATGCCTCTTACATTTTTCCCGAGTCCCTAACTGGCTAATTAATTAATTAGCTTAGACCTAGTGCCAGAGTGCACAGCTCAGAGCAACCTTTCCTTGCTGAAAACTTCTTCGAAGACTTATGTTTTCCTTCTAAAAGTTCATTGAATTTTCTCATTTGTTATTGTGGTATAATTAGGTTTTAATATAAACTGTTTTTTATTTATGCCATTTAACTAAATCTCCTTCAGTGTTGTCCTGTCCCTAGCATCAAGTATGTGTCTCGAGTTTGTAGCGTGTTATAATACTGACTTCTGTTTTCCACGTGGTTTCCTGTCCCATGCTTCGTGTGCTTCTTCACTGTTCCCCAGTCTTACTTAGTCTTGCTTTCTTCACTGACTCTTTAAATTTAAATGGGAACTCCACAGGTTCTGTCTTCTGTTTTCATTTCCTTTCACACACCACCGCAGTACTCTTGAGTCTCTAGGGAGCTCTGTATGGGGCAGATGTGCTCAGACCACTTTCCTGGTTGGCCCATGTGTCTGCGGCATCTCAAATGCAGTGTGTTCACAACACCAGGGTACTCTTTTTGCCGACTCACAACGTTCCTCACAGGCTTTTCTGTGGCTGCTCAGGCTTTAAAGGCAGTTCTTCACCAGCTGTTGATTCTGCTTCTGGTTATCTCTCCAGTTTTAGTGCCCTGTGCCATGCTATTCACACTATTTAGGAGCCACCTGGCTAGTTTTTCTCTAGTTACTCCCTTTTCAAATTCATTTTATCCTGCCCTCTGTCTTTCTAAGGTAGCTACTGTATTGTTTAAAAACATTCAATAAATGTCCATGGTGTACATGAGCAGTCAAATCCTTAGTATTGAGCCAGGCTCCAGTGGCTCGACCCTCCTCTTAGTGGCACACAGTTGCAGCTTCAGGGCTCTTTGCCTTCGCACCAAATGTTCCCTCTCCTGGAAGCCTGAGATCACTCTTCTTCAGCTTCCCTGGGTTCACCTTTTATCTTCTTAGCCATGTTTAGATGTTCCCACAGGAGTTGGGAGGGAGAAAGCCATCCACAGGCTCTTAGCTATGAACAGTTTGTGCTTGCTGCATTGAATTTCAGCTACCAAGAAAACTGACTATCTGCATAAAATCCAGGTGACCTGGAGAAGAAAAGAAAGCATTTCATAGTTCTATAGCTTCATAGTTTCTTCTATTTGTCTTTGTGCTGATATGACAAGACTTCAGCAGATTTTAACAGCAAGCTAAGCAGGCAGACTACAAAGGAACATAATGGCGGTTATGCTGCATTTTAAATAAATATAATGATTCAAATAAGGGCTGAGTGCAGCAGTCGACTGTTATTGTAGCACTGTATATTTATCTGCTTCTTATTGCAGTTTGTCGTTGATTTGCATTGGGCATCCAGATATTGTCTAGCTCTGTGCTGGGCAGCTGAGGAGCTCTTTCTGAAAAAGCTTTGAAGCACTAGGTGTGACAGAGTACAGTGAGCTGACTGCCTACACTTACTTTGCCTGTGTATTAACATAGCGCTTGACTTATGAATTAACATGCATTCCCTTTAGATAGGGAACAATGGCCTGGGTGAGGAGAAATCACTTTTGAGGGGTCATAATAAAAGTATTGGTGTTTTGCTGCAAAAAGATTTAGGAGTTATAGAAAAGTGTGATATTGTCCCCAGCTGCTGCCCACTGATGCCTCTCACTTCCCAGAGGTAACGCAGTGAGCATTTTCTCCTTGCATTATTCAGACACAAGCACATAAAGCACAGCTGTGTGTTTGTCTTCCACATATGAGGGATTGTATTTTATTTATATATATATATATATATATATATATATATATATATATATATATATATATATATATATATATATATAAATCTTTTTCAAACCCTTTAGTTCCTATTATTGGGGGGGTTATCTACAGAATGAGAGGGTGTCTGTTGAAGGCGCCTCTGCTTCCTTCCCATGCAGGCCACATCTTCCTCTTTCAATTACATTCTTGTGTTATGGATTTTCAGCATTTTACTATTTTGCCAAAACTTATCTGCCACTTGCTACAATGTGAGGCACTGCTGTAGACACTGGAGATGTGGCAGCACAGTTTTCTGTAGTGTCCCCAAAGAATGACTGCGAGGGCATAGTCTATGAGATGCTCACAAACAGCCATGTGTTTGGTCATTTATGATGTGTATAAACAGAGCATGAACACCAAGAAATCCTGCCACAGAAAGAACCTTTGACATCTGACTTGGGGTATCCATATTTATTTAGTAAAAAATCTTTAAGGAGGCTGTTATCACCCTTTTACAGAGCTAGTGGCCATGGGTATAATAATGAGTACATTTGAGTGCTAAGCAAAACAGTGGGTAATGGTTTAAACACTTGGACAGTTTTTGAAATGTGTGGAAATTCTAAGAGAAGCTGTCTTAGTGTTCTATTGCTATAAACAGACACCGTGACCACAGCAACTCTTATAAAGGAATACATGTAATTGGAGCTTGCTTACAGTTTCAGAGGTTTAGTGCATTCTCTTTTTGGTGGCAAGCATGACACTGCACAGGCAAGCATAGTGCTGGAAAAGTAGCTGAGAGATCTCCATCTGGAACTGTAGGCAGGAGGGAAACAGAGGACACTGAGACTAGCTTGAACTTTTAAAACCCTAAAGCCTAATCCCAGTGACATTTTTCTTTCAACAAGGCCACACCAAGGCTATGCCTCTTAAATCCCTCTTAAGTAGCACCACTCCTCTATTGACTCAAATATTTGAACCCCAGGGGGCCATTTTTATTCAGACTACCACAGTAGCTAAGCAGGTATTGGGTCATTCAAGTAGAAGTTAGTTTGCATTTGACAGGTGTAGGGAGCAAATAGCTGTTAGATTTTGTTTCTTAGCCCTTGGGTAGCTGCAGATGAACAAATTAAAAAGGGAAACTGGTGACCAGCTTTATTTCCAGAAAGGGAGGGGGCTTCTTGTAGCCCTTAAGAATGTGTGTGTGTTGGGGAAGGGGTGGGGTAGGCACTGGAGATCAAACTTGGGGCTTTGCACATGCTAGGTGAGTGCTTATCCACTGAGCAGCAACCCCCCCCCCTCTCTCTCTAAATATATATATACATATATATATATATATATGTATATATATATAAACATGGTCTTTTAAAACTTGTTTTTAGAAATAAACTTTTCTGTCTATTAAGTTGTATGTTGAATGTGCTAATTTTGTATCATCTAAAGCAGTTTAAGATATCTGACATGTAGATTTTTCTAAGTCTGAAGTAGATTCTATTTCTATCCTGGGTCAGAAGTAAAACTTTTAGCAATCTCAGACAAGCTGACTGGAAGGAGCAGAGCATGGAGTCTGTTCCTGAGAGTTGTCTAATACATCTCACTGAGAGCCTGGAGTGCTTCCCTTGTTCTGGAGGAGCTGCTGTAACATACATGTGCTCCTGTCCCACACATTACTCCAGAACTCATTGTGTGTGTGGAGTATGGGGAACTGGGTTCACCTGAGTATAGCTCCAGATATCTTTTGAGGTTTCAGGCTTCTGGAGATTCAACTGAAGCCATGAGATCTGCTTCAGACTTCCTCAGCTCCTCATGTATGTGCCTCTGTGTGGGACTGCTTGAATGTCCGCAGGCTGTGCCTCCCTCAGAGTGATCCAAGAAAGCAAGCAATTGCCCCTTGCCATCTTGTCCCGTTGGTAGAAGTGAGTGAGGCTCAATCAATGTTAAAACTATTCTTGATAGGAGTGTCATACTTTGAACCATTCTGTCAGCTGGGCAGGAGATAGATATCTCAGTAAATAATGTGCATTTACTTGTATTTTCAGGGGTGAGATTAGAAGTGAAGAGAGAACACTTCCGTGCAGTCAGTAGAGCAGCCTTCAGTGTCAAGGGACCAACAGGACTTTGGGTGACATAGTTTAAGAAAGGGCATATAGGTGTTTACTCCTGAAAAGCTCTAGCACATTACTGAATTCTGGTTTTCTCAGTTCATAAATTGATGGTAATATAGTGATGGATAAGAGGAAACTACCCAGATCTCCTGTTAATTCATATGCCATTTACTATGTGCAAAGTACATAGCTTGAGACTTGACATTGTCAACAGCATACCAAACATGTGACTTAGGGATTGTTTACACACCCTTTAAGAAGAGAAACATCGGTGAACTTTAGGAAACAGATCTTCAAAGTGTGAAGCTGGCTGTCAGTAAAGCAAGACCTGGAGGCAGACCACGGGGTTTGGAGCATAACCTCTACAGGACAGTGCATGCATAACCAGTTTTAGGTTCTAGACGGGCCTTGGAGTTGACAAGCAGAGTTCCAGTGGGTTAATTGGACTTTAGGGTTTAAAAAAATCTCACTTAAGTTAATTGGTAGTTTTAAATTGAGTGAACATTTGCCACTTAGATAATCTTTTTTTTTTTTCTTTTTCAATCTATTGAGTTAGATGGCCATTTCTGTGTCAGAGTTTACCTTTAAAGTGATTGTCTTACGTTTTTCCTACTTATGGGAAGTAAATTGATTTTGGTTTTGCCTTCTTCCTGAAATAGTCCTCTGTTATATGGAATTTTAGCCCATTTCTTGCGTGGTCCTCCAGATGGAGTCCAGAGTGTGCTTCTGACAGAGTCAACACTGCACCCTGCAAACAAGCATCTCAACTGGAAGTCCAGCAGAAGACCGGATGGTAGGAGCTTCCACTACTTAGCTTTTCACTTCATTGAGTTTGTTCTCCGGAGCTTGTCTAGTTCATCATTCGCCTGTACTACTTAACCTCCAGAAGCCAGTGCTTTGGGGAAAGTAAATCTTGACTGGGCAAAGTGCTTTAAAGCAAAGTCTTGAAAGAAACCTGATTTTTCACATCAGTATGGTCTTTGGAACAGCCTGGCTCAGCACATTGTATAGTTTTCTTTGAAATCAAGAAGTTGCCCTACTCCAACCCACACCCCCATCTTTCCCAGACTGAAAAATACAAGATTACTACTGTACAGAGAAGTCATGTCTGTTCTCATGACATTTTCAGGACAGGTTCTGTGGTAGACCACAGTTACCTACAGATAACATTTTTTTCCCCAAATGCTTTTGAGACGGGCTCTCCCTGATTCAGGCATGCCGGCAACCTTCTCTCCTCAGCCTCTTGACTACCAGGGTTAGATGTGCGGCAGCCGTGCCCGCTCAGAAGGCTCACCTTTAAACGAGATTTCAGAGCAAAGCCTTGTAATCCAGGTAGTGAAGGCTGAGGCCAGCCTGGGCTACATACATAGATCGTCTCCAAAGTAAGGCAGAGCTGAAGTAAGTAAATAAATAAGCGGAAACGATAGAGTGAGATAAGTTTGTGGTTGATTTGGTGGCAGGCCCTGAGTTTGCTCGTGTGAGCTGGGCGTCTCCCGGTGTAGCAGAGGTGGTGCTCTTTCTCAGAAGGGTGTTTACAAGTGGGGTTCAGGGAGCTGATATGGGATTTGAAGTAAATTTTTAAGAAATGCCGAGGATGCAAATTGTTCTGTGTACTTTTTCTAAGCTGCTACAACCAATGCTGTCCCTTTTGAGTGACTTGCTGCTTCTTAAGTTGTGAAAAGAACACACTTGTGAGTCAGGATAAGCCCTCAAGACATTTATGGCTTAACTAGTTTTATTCTCTGTTTGTTGGGATGCTGAGCTGACTGTGTTGGACTAACTTTCTACTAACTTTGACTAACTTTCTAGAGAGCCAAGTCTGGGAGGATAGAGGCTCAGGGCAGGTCAAAGTTTAGCACAAGGCCATTGTTCAGATGCACCAGAGCATGAGTGTAGGAGCTTTCCAAGTTCATGACAGAAATCACTAAGGCTCTGACACTAGTGTAGAATACTAACCCACTAACCAAGCTAATGCCTCTGAAAGTCTCAAGTAATGTACAGTTGCCTTTAACCTTCTCTGTCCTGCCCATCTTGACCCTTTATACCCCGTTTCTTCCATGGAAGATGCTCATGGTGGCCTAATTATGTGTGTTCAAGGATCCAGATGTATATTACTTTGCCATCTGCTTATGGGTCAGTGGGTCTGGGACTCTATAGTGTGGTATTGCTACAGCTGCTTTTACTGATGAACTAAGGCTAAGGCTTTAGTTTTATAATTGTATAAGGCTGTATTTGTGTCTGTATATAACAATATCTCTCCTATGGTAGTACCTAAAGCAGAATTGCTGGTTCACAGACAGCATGGCATATTTAGGTATATAATTCATATTATTTAATTCCCTAGAAAGGCTTTACTAATTTGCACACTTAAGAATGCATGGGGGCTGCAGAGATGGCTCAGCAGTTAGAGCACTGACTGTTCTTCAGAAGGTCCTGAGTTCAAGTCCCAGCAACCACACGGTGGCTCACAACCATCTGTAATGAGATCTGAGGCCCTCTTCTGGTGTGTCTGAAGACAGCTACAGTGTGCTTACATGTAATAAATAAATCTTTGGGCTGAGCAAGCAGGGACTGAGTGGGCAAGGTTAACTGGAGCAAGTGGGGCTGACAGAGCGAGGCCAACCGGAAGGAACAAGCAGAGGTCCTAAACTCAATCCCCAGCAACCACATGAAGGCTCACAACCATCTGTACAGCTACATTGTACTCATATACATAAGATAAATAAATCTTTGAAGAAAATAGAAGAAAGAAGAATGCATGGCAGTCCTCAGTTCCTGTCCCTGGTGGATGGTGATGACCCATTAACACTCATTAACATAGCAACCACAAGACTCTAATTTAGAATTATGAAGAAAAATAATGTTTTAGGATTTCACTTTTGTAATGTGTTAGAATCTCTTTAATGTTAGTGTTAATGGCAGTAGAACGTTGAAAATGAGAAAATTGGTCATAAACCAGGGTCAGTTCTTCTAAGGTGAAAGTTATAAATAGCTCTGATAACCTTTCACTGTAGGGAGGGAAGAGGCAGGCAAGCTGGGAAGAGTGTCACCCCTAGATGCTCAGTGCTACAAGCAGTGTGAGGCCAGCCAGTAAAGTGGGCTTGGGCACTTCCTCTGTAGAAAGCTCCAGAGAAGGCTCATGAATGAGGGTGGCAGCAGAGCTATAGGGACAGTGATTTTGCAACTATTTTCTCTTTTTTTTTGTTTTTGTTTTGTTTTATTTTTTTGAGACAGAGGTTTTCTATATAGTCCTGGCTAGCCTGGAACTAGCTCTGTAGACCAGGCTAGCCTCAAACTGAGAGATTCACCTGGCTCTGCCTCCCAAGTGTTGGGATTAAAGACTTGGATCACTATGCCTGGCTTACAAGTTATTTTCTTGATCATCAAATTTTTTTCTTGACACACAGTGACCTCTGTAATGCCTTGAGAAGAGTTATAAGTCATCATCTGTAGCACGGTTGTTCTCTGAGTCCACGTACTACAGAAGCCGCACGACTCCCACTTGACGGCTCATCTAGCTTTAGTGGAAGGTGTAAGATGCTGGAAAGGATTGCATAGGCAACCGTCTTTAGCAAGATAGCCTGTCACTTAGTCATGCACTGAATGACTGTGATCTTTGAGGCTGGGGTGAATTCATTCTAAGTAAAAGTTAAGGCTATTATGATTAATATGCTTTAAAGTGCAAAGATATTTGGGCCAATAAGGTGGCCCAGTGGGTGGAGGCACTTGCTGCCAAACCTAGCCACCCAACAGCCTCAGGACCCTCACAACAGAAGAGAGGAACCAACTTCTAAAAGTTGTCCTTTGATTTCTGTGTGCACCTCCTGTGGCCTGTGACACACAGAAAAATACATTTAGTTTTAAAAGCTCTTTATTTTAAATTTTATGTTTGTACTATTTTTAGATACAGGGTCTTATGTATCCTAGGCTGGCCTCACTGGTGGCAATCCTCTTGCCTCTATTTCTTTAGCTGGGATTATAGGCATATGACTCAGGCATTTTTTTTTTAATAAAGTTTTATATTTGTTTTGTGTGGTGGTAGTGGAGGGTGGTATTTACCTGCAGTGTATGTCTGTGTACCACGTGCGTGCCTGGTGTCTAAGAAAGCCAGAAGATGGCATCAGATTTCCAGAAACTAGACTTACAGACCATTGTGAGCTGTCATGTGTGCGGTGGGAACTGAACATGAGTTCTCAAACAGCAAGTGCTGTGAACCACTGCACTATCCCTCCAGCATGGCGCATGCACTTGCAGCCCCAGCGTTGGTGGAGCAGAGACAGGCGGATCTCAGTGTGGATCAGGGTGCCATTTATTCTTCTACCTCAGCCTCCCACGTGATGGGATTCAAGGTGTATCGTCCCATGCTCAGTTCATCTTTGGATTTTATTTTATTTAGTTATCATTTTTATTATACTTACATGTATTTATGCATGCATGGACCATAGTGCATATGTGGAGGTAAAGGACAACTTGTAGGAGTCAGTTCTGTCCTTACATGTAAGTTTTAGAGATCAAAGTTGGGGTCAGACTTTGTGGCAAACATCTTTACTCCCTGAGCCATCTTGCAGACTTTAAAAATACTTTCCACCATTTCCTGGGTAATGTTACAGTTTTGATAGAAAGATACAAACTACCCCCTTTTTTGTGTGTGTTCCACAGGAGGGCTCAGGTAACAAGCAATCACAGTGGCATTGCTGGCCTGTTGCTCCTACAATGCTGAGTGCACATGTGTTCTTTCTCCTGAGTTCATCCTTTATATCTGTGATAGTGGATCACAGGGCTTCCCTCTGCACTTCACTCAGAAAAAAAGAAAATCAAGCTGAGTATGTGCTGGAACCTGTGACATCAGCACTCAAGCTGAGGCAGAAGGGCCAGCCTGGGCTAAATAGTGAGACCCTGTTGCTCCAAATAAAGAAACACTTGAATTATTACAGTTTGTCTCTAATATAAATACTTATGATTTCCTTAATGATGTTTAAGACATGAGGAGAATTCACAGAGCGGAGCCAACAAGATAGTTCAGCAGGTTCGCTGCCAAGCCTAATGACCTGAATTCAATCCCTGGGACACACATGGAAGCAGGAAAGAACTGACTTCCTCAAGTTGTCCTCCGACTTCTACGTGTGTCAATACACTTTATAAGAATACTCATAAAATACTAACCTAATGCCCTATAGTGTATACAGGTGTGCTTGTTTGTCTGCCTGTTTTGATTTGCAGTGAATATTAACACCTGTATATTTTCTCTAGATGACCACGTGAGGAAGGACACAGGGCTAAGAAGCACGACGGAAGAGCTTCATGCTGCTGCACCAGCAGTCAGTAGATGATGCATACCCCGGGCTCTTCTCCTCAGCTGCGTGTGGAGTGACTAACTTATTATTCTCAATGCCATCAATTAGACTACCACTGTTTGTAAATGTTTGAGCATCTACAAACATTCAGCCACTCACGGTTTACTGCATCTGTGGAATGCTGATCTGACATCTAGCTTGTTGGATGCCACTGGGGGGAAATTTATTGTTTTCAGGATGTATTTTTAAAGTTCTCATTTGTGAAATCTGAAAGGGCTTTTTAGTACTTTACATAGTTTTTTTGGTTTTGGTTTTTTTTTTAAGGCCAGCTCTAAGGGCTGGTAAAGCACTTTCCTCCTAAGTGTCAGGTCCTGGGTTCAGTCCTAGCACTGAAGAAAGAAAACACAAGAACAGGCCTATGTGCTCATTAAACTTTTTTCAGCTAGAATTATATGGACCTATGGGAAAAGTCATTCATGTTTTGAAAAAAATATTTAAAGGAGCATTAAAACCATAAACTTTGATTTAAAAAAAAAACCAAACTGAATTACTGCCTGCCCTGGTTAGTTTTATGTCAACTTGATACAAGCTAGAGTCATTTGGGAAGAGGGACTCTGAATTGAGAAAACCCTTCCATCAGATTGGCTTATGGGCAAACCTGTAGTACTTTTTTCTTCATTAATGATTGATGTGGGAGGGTCCAGCCCATTGTGGGTGGTGTCACCCCGGGCAGGTGGTCCTGGGTTCAGTAAGAAAGACTGAGCAAGCCGTGGGGAGCAAGTCAATAAGCAGCACTCCTCTGTGGCCTCTGCATCAGCTTCTGCCCTGATTTCTCTCAGTGATGAACTGTGATGTTGAACTGTAAGCTGAAATAAACCCTCTTCTTCCCAAGTTGCTTATGGTCATGGTCTTTATAGCATCAATGAGAACCCTAAGACACTCTAAGACATTGTCTAATGTTGATCTTTAAACTAGATAACAATACTCTTTCCCCAAGAACAGTTTAGCTTCTACTAGGGGATTTAATGAAAAGGTGAAGGGGGAAATAATTATTTTAACTTTGCTTTAAGTAAAACAAAGAGTTTATTATATAAAGAATGTAAAACTAAAAGTCTGTGCTGGGATCTCAGCATTGGGAACAGGTGCGCAGGTTTTAAGGACTCGGGGTGCTCATCACAGCCTGGGTTCAAGAATGCATTGTTCTCAGCTTCTAGCCACCAGTGCCTAAAGCTGCACACATCCCCATTTCCATTTGTAAATCTGCTCTGACTGGAGTTTAAATTCCATTTTGTTCTCTGTTCATATATAAATATCAGCTTCTCCCAGAGGGGTTGGTTAATGTTCAGAAGTGTCAGCTGCGGATGCTATGCTACCTTAGGAATTGCAGTTATGTAGGGCCAGATGAAGGGAAAGCACTGGTGTTTACAATTTTGGATAGGGATGTGAAATCAAAGTGGAATCTACACAGAATTGTCAAATGTGGCCTTATGTATTCCTGAGTCTCGATTCTATCTGTGCCTAGGCAATGTTTTACTCTCAGTGAACATTTAATGCAACTCAGCTCAGCTCTATGTAGATTGTCATGTCTATCTTGTCCAGAGAGGGGACAACTGGAGCTGGAGCACTGGGAAGGTGGGGTCAACAAAGGCAGCACTGGTACGTGTGTGCACTTGATAGCCACCGTTCTCCTAGGCCTCCACAACCTGGGGACTAGGCATATTTGAAGAGCTTCTTTGAAATGGGAAAACCATCAATTTTTAAAATGTATTACCATTTTTGCTTTTTTAATTATCTAAAGAAAGAAGCATGTTGTACTCTTAAAAGCTGAGGAAGAGCCAGGTCACAGTGAGTATGCCTGTAATCCAGTCAAGTACCTGGGAGGCTCAGACAGGAGGATTGGTAGTTCTAAGCTAACCCTGACTGTGTAGCCAGACCCTGTGTCCAAAGAAGAAGATCAAGGTGCTGGAGAGATGGCTCAGTATCTAACACTTTTGCTCTCTTCTGACCTCTCTGAGCATCTGCTCTCACATGCTCCTATGCATGCACATAATTAAACATGAAAGAAACTCTAAGGATCTCTTCATAAAGAGTTGAGACAGTAGCTGTCTCTTCATGTAGGATTTATGAACACTGTCAGCTGATTTACTTCATGTGGCTTCTTAAAAAGGTTTGTAACCTAGAACATTTGGTTTCAAGACAAGTTGTCACTGTATAGACCAGAGGGCCTAAAACTGTTAGATCTCTGCCTCTGTCTTCCAGACTGCTGTAATTATGCACCATGCCTGGCTAAGCTGAAAAAACTCCCAAGAAAGGACAAAACAGGCCCAGAAAACCCATTAGACTATCCTCACAAACAGTATTGATATCTCACTGTGTGTTTCTTGAGTTAGAGCAAGTTACCTTCTCAAAATACAAGAGAAGTTTATGGGGAAACTTGAATTCACACAAAACAGGATGGAAATAGAACCAGATGGCTGTAGGAGACTTGATTATTCAAAACTTGGTCAGAAAAAAAAATGCCTATCAAGCCTAGGGCTGGCTTCTGAAGATCATAAGTTTAAGACTAGTGTATATGTTTGTGTAGAATAAACAGATAGCTTTATTATTATGTGCAAGAACACGTTTGTATATGATTTGCATGCCTGGCTGATTATGTAAACCTGATTGTTCCTTTAGCAAAAAGCCAAGTGTCTGGAGGATTGATGGTTAAGAATGTGCCTTTAAAGGCATCTGGGACACTGCTTCCCAGACACTTAGCATTCAGTATTTGTGGCAACCACCATATGAGGACTGTGGTCTGGCTATAATACTTCAAATAAAAGTGAGACCAAACTTCCTGGAGGTGACTCAGTCAGGGAAAGTGCTTTCCATGCCAGCATGATCAGATCCCCAGATGTCCGAGCACCTAAGAAACTGGGCACAGCCGTAGGTTCCCATTATCACAGAGCTGGGAAGGTGGCAACGGGATGACCCCTGGAGAAAGTTGGCCGATCGGTCTAGCCATTTTAGTGAGCTCTGGGTTCAGTGAGGGACCCTGGTCTCCAAAAGTAAAATTCTGGTGTAGTCACATATACTTTTGTCTCAGTACTCTGGAAGTGAACACAGCAGATTTTGGAGTTTGAGGCCAGCCTGGTCTACACAGCAAATTGCAGGCCTGCCATGGCTTTGTAGCGAGCGATGTGTTGTCTCAAAAAGGAAGAAACAAAATAAGTCATGTTCTTCCACAAGCACACACAGTCTGTCTTATGTGAGAACTTTCAGTTGCCTGACTAGCAGAGGTGGGGAGCACTGAGTGCCCCCCTCTCTCCTCCTACAGACCCTGTCTTCTCCCATTGTCTGAACCTGAGAGCTGCAGTTGTTACAGAAGAGCCTGCTGTCACCTGACAAAGCGTGGTGGTGGGAGTTCACAATGGCAGTACCTGACACTTCTGCCCACCTTTCCCAGGACACAATGTGGCTTAGTTATCTGTATACCTATTTAAAAAAAAATGGCCTGGCCACCTCCAGGTGCCTGCAGCCGAGCCGGAGGCATGATGATCAGTTTTAAAGGTCTGGGCCACTTGGTAAGATCATGTCTTAAAGTGGCTATAAATGCCCATGTACAGAACTGCATGGAGAGAAGTTCATCTCCTTTGGGTGAATTTCCCAATAGAGTGTCTTAGTTACTTTTCTATTGCTATGGCAAAGTATTATTACTAAGGTATTACTAACTTATATAAGAAAGGATGTACTGGGCTTACTGTTCCAGAGGACTAGAATCTATGACCGTCCTGGTAGCAATATGGTAGCAGACAGGCAGACATGGTAATGGAGCTGTAGCCAGGAGCTTACATACTGACCCACAGACATGAGACAGAGAGTACTATTTGGGAACAGCATAAGCTCTAGAAACCTGAAAGCCCAACCCAATGACATACCTCCTCCAAAGACCACAGCTCCAACAAGGCTATAGCTCCTAAACGTCTACCAAGTGGGGACCAAACGTTGAAACATGAGCCTATGGGGGCGTTCTCATTCAAACCACCACACAGAATATGTTTAGGTTCCTAAAAATACTAAAGCTCTTGATCATTTCCTATGAAAGTCTTTCCAATAGAGATATCATCTATAGTTACAGGAAAACCAGAATTGGACATAAATGAAGAGGAAACAGCACAGGAAGTGCAATCTCCTACCTTCAGACTCAGTGGTGACCAGTGCGCCTGCTTGGAACAGTTCCCACTGATCTATGCTTGTGAGGAAAGACGGTTTTTCATGATGAGTTAGATCTTACAACACATGGACCTGGGCTGAGAGTGTGTCTGAGAGTGTGTGTGTGTGTGTGTGTGTGTGTGTGTGTGTGTGCACACGCGCGCGCGCGTACAGTTTTGAGGCCAGGGGAGAATGCTGGGTGTCCTTCACTGTGCTTTATTCCCTCGAGACACAGTCACTGAACTTGTTGAAGCTAGGCTGGTAGCCAGCAAGCCCCAGCGAGTCTCCTGTCTCCATCTCACACAGCACAGTTGTTAAAGGTGTGTGTGGCCATGCTCTACTTTTTACATGGGTGTTGGGGACTTCAACTTGGGTCCTCATATTTGTGCAGTGAGCACTCTAACCCACCAAGCCATGTCCTCAGGCCAGCTGATATATTTTTAAATAATTAAGTCTTTAGCACATGCAGGAGTCAGTCATGCTTAGATACAATCTTTGATTTTCCTAAACCTAGAGGGCATCACCCAAAGAAGCATTTTATAAAGTGACTTTTCTCTTCTTTAAAATAAGTGACCTTTTCAACCACGAGAAAAATAGAAGCCTCTACCCCGTTCTAGGGTCCTTCGGAAGACTTCAGATATCCGAACTTCTCACAGTGGACAGATATTTACTGAGTGACTGTTAAGTGAACATACTGTCCCTGTACTGTTGAAGCATGCCAGGAGGGCATGGATAGTTTATACAAGGCTGACACTGTCATTAACAACCCAGCAAGGTGGAGAAGGCAGAGAGCCTTCCCTAAGACAATGGCACATAAGGACATGAGTAACCCCAGAGGGTCTTGGCTAGTGCTTAGCAGAGCTCAGATCAGACTTTTGGGCCTCAGTGGTAGAGTGCTTGCCTAGACTGGGGGAACCACAGTTGATCTGGGGAGCTGGCTCAGTAGTTAGATGAAGAATTCCAACACTGGGAAGGCAGAGGAGGATCCCTGGGCTCGCTGCCTGGCTTTCCAGTCCAGCAGAATCAGCAAGCTCCAGGTTCAGTGAGAGATACTCACAAAATAAAATGGAGGGCACCTAATGAACACATCCAGTGCTGACCCCCACGCTCAAGAACATGTGCACACACATAGATAGACACACCATAACCACCACCCAGGTTGTGAATGGACCCAGGTTGGAATCTCAGCTCCTCTGTTAACCTTGCTCCATTGGCCAGATGATTTACTCGTTTCAAACCTGGATCCTCAGCAGTAGAGGAACCTACTCCATGGCATAATTCTAGGCATTAGATGTAAAGAAAGCTGTAAAGTGTCCCCTTTCTTGGCTGAGGTGATGCAAGAATGAGGGCCTGAATTCCATCTCTAGCACTCATATGAAGACACCCGACTTAGGTGCTTAGGTGAGGTCAGCAAGCCTCACCTAAGCATCCAAGCCTGGCTATGAGACACTGTCTCAAAAAACAAAGTAAAAACAACAGAATCAATGTCAGATATGCACACATCGAATCCCGGCATGTGTAAGGCATGTTTGCTGCCAGCCTGGTTTACACAGAGTTCTAGGCTACACAGTGAGACCCTCCCTGTGGTAGATGGCTCCTGAGAACTGACAGCTGCTATTGACGGATGTGCATGTCTACCACAGTTTTCAACTTTTTAAAAAATGTTAACAATTACTAATTGATTGGGGAGTGGGGTGCCCCACTACTGCACATGAAAGAGAATGATGTGTTCCAGTCAGTCATGTGGGTCCTAAGGACTCAAGGCAGTCTTGGACAGCAAGTGCTTTACCCAGTTTTATTGGTCCAGTCTCTCCTTATAATGAAATTAGTTTTGTTTCAAAATTGATACGATTTTTTAAAAAATCATCTGTGCTCCTTGGAATTGATTTCACTGAGGTCTGCTGCGGGAGTGTCCGCCCTTCCTTCCTGACACTGGGATGGCAGCTCTGGGCTGGTTCCAGCCTGGGGTAGGTGCAGGTAGGTCCTGGACTTCCCTCTCCCATTCCTCTTGGGCTTAATGCTGAGCCGGTTTCCATTCCTTTTACGTGCAGCTGCGAAGAGGCTTTGGGGAAGCAGCCTCGTCCATCACGCAGAGGGCTCCTCCCCCACCTCTACAGCCAGGCAGCCAAGCTGCGTCCTTGGCTCTACTCAATGCCGCCCAGTGAGGCTGGGGTGGGGTTGGGAATGGGGATGGGGAGGACCAGGATCCAGATGCTTTCAAGTCTGAGAAGCTGGTGAACTTGGTCCTGGAAGGCTATGGAAGGGGTCTAGAGTGGCTGAGACCCAGATCGCTGTGTGCAAAGCCAGCAGGGGTGCTGTGTGGCCTTTCATATCCCAAAGCCAGCTCGGTGCCGGCTTCCTGGGCCCCACAAAAGTGCAGTGTGTTAAGCTCACACCACTTCCAAGGACTGCTTACAAAAAAATAGGAAGGAGCTGCCATTTGCCCCTTTTTACAGTCAGGGAAACTGAGGTAGAGCAGGTACAGTTACTTGCCCATGGCCCTGCTGCTGTAGGAGGCTCAGTAGACTCCCATTCAGACAGCTGTGCTCAGAGGCCTCCCGTGGTCTGTCGGTCAATTCCCCTATTGCTCTCTAGAGCGAACATTGGTATTAAACGATACTGAGTTTGCTGAGGACCCTCAGGGGACTCAGTTTTCTGGCCTGCAGCATGGGGCTGGGACAGGCTTGGCCAGAGCCATCCTCCGGTTCGAAGAACCAGCTGCACTGGGTCTGGAGCTCCTGCCTGAGTACTGGGGTCCCCGTACCACTCCGCGGGCTCAGCGGGAGGCTGCACGGGACCATATTTAGTCAGGGGGAGCCAGAGCCCCGCTGGTATGCCACGCTGGGAATTCCTGTTTTGAGAATTGCGCCTGGCCTTTTTGGGTTGTCTCCCGCCCAGGCCCAGGAGGGAGGACCAGCCCGGGACCTCGAGGGTCCGCGCACAGGGAGCGAGGCGTCCCCGGTCTGGCCTGAGGCCAACTCTGCCTCGACTTCCTTTTATGGCCTGAGTGTGTGTGCAAGGAGAGAGAGAGAGAGAGAGAGAGAGAGAGAGAGAGAGAGAGAGAGAGAGAGAGAGAGAGAGAGAAGAGGAGAGACTGAGATTGAGACTTTAGGGACATAACAGATGAAATGATAGAGACAGAACAAAAATCATCATAGGGAAATCAAAGCTAGAGCATGATAGAGTGTCAGGTCAAACAAAAGAGACAGGGAGACAGGGACCTAGATTCACACGGGGCTAAGGGACAGAGAGTGAGAACGCGGAGTGGACAAGAATCACTTGGTGAGAGGTGGCAGCTGTAGGCTTGCTGGGGTAGGGGCAGTAAGTCCCCCACATTCTCTTAGCGTCTTAGCACGCATCCTTCAAGTGCCATAATGCACTCTTTCCCCAGCAGCACCCCGCTTTTCAACGATGCTCAGAGGGACCACATTATTGGTCCCAGGCACCCTGGGATTATATTTAATTTTTGGCTGTAGCATGAATGGAACTGCAGAGGACAAGTTAGGAAAAACAAGTTTCCCTTTCCCACACATTCCCAGCAGTCACAGGAGGACGTGCTGTGACCTGCTTTGCACCTTTCGGAGTTCAAAAAGAAATCACCTTTCCCCCTCCCTCTGCTAAGCACAACTGGCCTCTAGGAGGTGGCAGGTGAATAAGGGGATGAGGGAGAGAGGGAGGAATCAAGTCTCCAGTATGTATGAACAGGAAGAGGTTAAAATCCAGCTGGGATGGACCTAAGGGGAGAAATTCTCAAGTTTCCCTACAGACTCTGCGTACCGGATCCCGTTTCTCTAAGACCCAAGATCTGGGTGGCTGCAGGGCGAGGCCTGAGGCTGCGGGCCAGTGCGCTGGCAGACCCCCTGCGCCCGTGCCAGGTGGTTCCCGGCGGCTCTGTTCCTCACCTGCAGGGGGCGCCGCGAAGGGAAGAGGACCCTCCCACCCCGCCCGACAGCCACCTCCCCTTCCCACCCTCCGATAGCGCTAACTCTATAAAGCCAGGCGTCCGAAGCATACAGAGAGATTTGGACCATCCCAGCCTGGGATCAGTGCCAGATCCGAGCTCTCCATCCGGTGTCCTCCTGCTAGTCCACCCCAGTAGCGGATCTGTAAGTAGAGTTGGTCCCTTAGGGGCAAGCCTGGGTGGTGGGCTTGAGCAGCGTCGTCTAGAGCATCCTCATGGGAGTGGGGTCTGCGAGAGGTCCTGATTGTTATCTAAGAACAGTGGGAAGAAGCCCCGTACAGGATCATCCTGGACCTTCCGTGATTACTCCTACCCCCCACCCCCCACACCAAACCAGCATCTCCAGGTTGCCTATGAGCAGACCCACCTGGGAAAGTGGGGTAGGCAATTAAGGGTTCTGGTGGCTAGGACCAATTCCAGGTATTTTAAGACTAGAGTCTAAAAAACAAACAAACTGGCCTACGTAAAAGCCAATCAGTGTTTATAGGCTGCACGGTGGACAAGTGCGCTGTGGTAGAGCACTGTGGGACTTGGGTTCAAATCCCAGTATTGGGGATGGTGATCAGGCCCCCAAGCTTATTCTGACCAGGTCATGGGATGGATAACCCACTGACCATTGCACAAAATAACTCAGAAACATTGGTGAAAGTGTTGATAGCCCTGATCACAACAGGCTGTGTGTGTGTGTGTGTGTGTGTGTGTGTGTGTGTGTGTGTTTTCCATCTGCTTAGGTGATTGTGCTGTGTGTAGTCACTGGTAGACAAGGCTGCTTATTAGAAGATAAGGTTTGTTTCTTTCACTCTGTTCCCTTCCAGACCCCAGACTCTGCAAATTAACAAAGGAACTCTACTTCTGCTTGGTTAGGACCCCTGATGCCCAGGCGGGTGCTGAGGCTCCATTTGCCTCCCCCACCCACAGATGCACTGAGTGAGCAGCTGCTGGGTTTGGGGGCTCCTTAGTGGGAGGGTTACTGTTAGGACACAGAGAGGAACTAGCAGAAGAAAGTCCTGCTATTCCAAATCAGAATTGGAGAGGTCTTGCCATGTCCGGAAAGCACCCTTCACAGTTCTATCTGTCAGAGAACAAAAGAAATGTTTTAGAAAGCCAGGGCTAGACTGCGTTAGTTCTGTCTCTAAGAACTGAGAGAAGCCGCTGAGCTTGCTGGGAAAGAAGGGAAGTCTGGAAGTCTATGTTTAGTAAACTGTTCTGCTTCATTCTCTTTCCTCCGGTGAAGGTTCTTCTCTTCAGTTTACTTTAAGATGCTATTTTAGATTTGACTTAAAGAAAGAGAACTTGACCATACAGGTCCTCAAGTCTCTCATGGCAAGGAACCATGTTGTTGATGATGTTGTTGATGGCACAAGCTAGGTACTTAACAGCATTTAAATAGACTCAAGTTATTTTAATCATTACATACACCTTACCACAAAGGTCATCCATCATCTTGTCTTGACATCTCTTTGTCTTTCCTGAAAACCAAAATTTGTTGGATTCCTGTTTCTGGTGGATTCAGTGCTTCCAGTTTCCATCCCTTTTTGGAGAAGATTGAAACTGACCTTTTACTAATTGAAACTGACAAAGGCTGTTCCCTAGAGGGATGCGGATGTGGTGGGAGTCCATGAGGCTGGGGTGATCCCAAAACATGCCTGTGCTGAGCCACCCTGGAGAAACCTGGGGTTTGCTTCATAAACTATGAAGTTTGCTATGGACTTTTATTGTTCTATCTGAAATAGAGCCTCTCTTCCGTACAAGGTAGTCACTATGGATTTATCATTACTTTTCTGTGAGAGGCTGAGCTGGAGGCAGACATGCCCTTGTATGGTAGTGTTTTCTATGAGGCCATCTCCAGCCCCCTTGGCCAGTCACCCAGCCTTTCGATGCAGCCTGGCTGGCTTGGGCTCTGGGTGCTTCACCGCCTTTCCCCGGTAGAGATGGGGGACACTTAGAAGGCAGTGGAGCTCTTTTTTCCCACTCTCTTCTTATTTGGAAGTTCTATTTGTATTTTTTTTGGTCTGTCTTCCATACATTTAATAAGAACAGGTAGTATTTACATCTGATGAACCATTGAATAATTTAACACAGGATAAAGACTATCCTTTTAGAAAACTGTATCCCATTTCAAATACTCAGAAAGTCTTAGCCACATTATTTTGCCAGATACAGTGGCTCATGTCTATAATACTAGCACTTGGGAGGCTGAGGCAAGAGAACTAATGAGAGTTTAAAGCTAACCTGGACTACATAGCAAGGTCAGGCCATTCTGGACTACAGTGGGAAACACTATCTCAGGGGAAAGAAAAGGAAAAAGAAATCAAAACCCAGCCTAATGGTGCATAGCTTCAATCCCAGCATCTGAGAGGTTAGACGGAAGGAGCAGTAGTTCAAGGTCATAATCATCTGCTTAGTGAGTCCAATGCTAGCCTGGGCTACCTGGAAATCCTGTCTTTAAAATTTGTCGTCGTCATCATTGTTGTTGCTGTTGTTGTTGGTCTCCTTGCTCATTTTCCCGTCTGCAAAATGGGACTGTTGAGAACAAGCCAGTGTCTTAACATTTTTGTAGCACTTGCTTAGTCTTCTTGGAAGTAGAAGATCACTTGGCTAGGGTTTGATCCCCATGGCTGCCACAAAAGAGAAAGCCTCATTGATTGGAGTCTTCACAGTAGTCTTTGGAATCCACACTGATAGTCTTCATTTCATAACTGTAGGCTTTGAAAACTTTGTTCTATCTATAAAAGATGGAGGCTCTTACAAACTAAGATTCTTGCAATTCCAGAGCCTAAGGGATGCCCTTTTGGGAACTTTCAATAGATGACCCATTTGAAGGGTTTGACACGAGGCTGACACCAGCAAAGTTCAGCTGATGGTAATTAATAGTAATATGACTAGTGATGTTTAGGAGTGTGCTTTGTGTGACACAGCTGGTATCAATAAACCAGAAAGCCCAAAGTGTGGTCTTTCCACTAAAACAGAAACTCACCCCTAATTTTCCCTTTGTGTAAATCTTTTTTCAAAGTCAGGTTCTTTTTGGAGACCTCTGCTGTTACCAGCATACTTTCTGACCAGTCCTACTAACACAGTTGTGATCACTATTCCTTTAGACTCTTATTGGATCTCCTGTGCTTGGTAGAAATCTGCCTGGCTCTTACAGTGGCCCCTTTGCTTCCTAGTTCTCTTTCTGTCACTGGTGACATTTAATCACATTGATCTACAGGCCTCAAGGAAAGGGGGCACAGAGTTGGAGAAAGGCAAGCAAGAACTGAAGAGAGAAGGAAACTGCCCAGTGTTCTAGCAAGGGGAGGTCAGGCTACCATGATGCACCTGGGTTTCAGGGAACCATCCTCATCAGAAGGGCCAATAGGGTAGGGCTGCCTATGCCACTCAGGCCCACTTGAACTTGTGTTCTGGGCTATGAGTCCCTACAGATGAACCCAGTCTACTGTAAGCTGGAAGTTCACTTTTAACAGTGCTTGGACTGAGCACATCCAGACCTTCTTTCTTGTCACTATCCTTGAGTCACGCAGCACAAGAACTATTCTTGCCACCTTCAAGGCAGCTGGGAGGTTGCTCAAGATGCCATGCAAACACTACAGCTTTTCATGGAAGAGACTGGATTGTGGTATCCAAAGTGCTCCTGACGCTGAGCAAAGAATAACTGTCCCTTCCTGCCCCTCCCCTAGTGAAGCATGCGGCCAATGACAGAACCTCAGAAGTGTCGTAAGTCAAAGGTCATTCTAGCCATCCCTCTGCTTCCAGATAAGCATTTTTCTCCCTTTTTATTTCCCTCCATTTTGCCTGTCTGCACATGCACTCCTAACAAACATTCTTAAATAGCATTCTAAATTTTTTCTAAGCCAAATTTCTCTTTTATTCAAATCCAGACATTTTAGAAAACATTTTTTACCTTATAACAAATCTTCACTATCTTTTCTATATCTTTATATTATTCTATACTTCTTTTTTTTCTGCTTAGTATTCTGTTA
Source organism: Apodemus sylvaticus (assembly GCF_947179515.1). Lineage (NCBI taxonomy): Eukaryota > Metazoa > Chordata > Mammalia > Rodentia > Muridae > Apodemus > Apodemus sylvaticus. The sequence goes on along the minus strand of NC_067481.1, from coordinate 108,913,349 downwards.
TATGGAAGTTTGATAGCTTACCAAATATATACTCTTTTTTAAAAAATTTATTTATTATATGTAAGTACACTGTAACTGTCTTCCGACATTCAAAAAGAGGGCATCAAATCTCATTACAGATGGTTGTGAGCCACCATGTGGTTGCTGGGATTTGAACTCAAGACCTTTGGAAGTGCAGTGCATGCTCTTAACTGCTAAACCATCACTCCAGCTCCCAAATATATATTCTTAATAAAATATTCTTGGTACATGACTCCACGTATAAATGGTGTTTGGGGAAGTATCTATGTACGAGTTAACTGTTGCTTATCAGAAGTGCCTAGGACCAGAAATGTTCCAGATTTTTCTTTTCTTTTAAATTATTTTTGATTTTGGGATATTTGCATATACATAATGAGATATCCTGGAAATGAGAGCACTAATCCTTTTTTTGTTTGTTTTTCCTTTGTTTTTTTCTTTATTTCTTTTTGTTTTTAAACAAAGTCTCTCTATGTAGTCCTGGCTATTCTGGAGCTCTCAGTAGATCAGGCTGCCCTTGAACTCATAGAGATCCTCCTGCCTCTGCCTCCCACATGCTAAAGTTAAAGGCAAGAGTCATCACATCCAGCTGTGAGCACGAATCCTTTGCTTTATGAAGATGGCTGTATAGTCATTACATCCGATGTTTTTGATTCTACATTTTCATTGTGACCTGCTACATGAAGTCAAATATGAACTTGTCCACTTGAATAATATTGACCCTGAAAAAAGCTATGAGCCTTTGAACCTTTTGGGTTAAAGATGTTTAGCTTGTATACATATTCTTGGCTTGTAAACTCTCTCCCTGTAATCACGTGAATTCCCATTTGGAATCAGCATCTGTCCCTAAATGGTGTTTGAAAGAGACTGTAGATACCAGCCTGGACCAGCCGGGCTTGTGTCTCAGCACCTATTTCAAACATTGTCCTACCTGTGCTGTAAGATGCAAAACACAGTGGGGCTCTGAGGGCCCAGAGGCCCTGAACAGGGCGACCTCAGTTGTGTGCAGTGGGGAGAGAAGACAGTGGGAAAAAGGAAGGGGCCAGGCAGGGAGGAGACGGTGTTGCATGTATGTGTGCCTGCAAGCAGAAGCCACAGTGACTGGCTGTTGTTCCTCAGGTACCCTCCATCTTTTGGAGACAGGAACCCTCACCAGCCTGGAACTTACCAAGCAGGCTAAACTGGCTGCCCCTGAGCCCCTAGGATCTGTCTTTCCCTTCCACCCTAAGGGCAAGATTTCAAGTACATGTCACAACATACAGTTCATTCTTTCCTTCCCTTCCCTTCCCTTCCCCTCCCTTCCCTTCCCTTCCCTTCCCTTCCCTTCCCTTCCCTTCCCTTCCCTTCCCCTCCCCTCCCCTCCCCTCTCCTCCCTCCCCTCCCCTCCCTTCCCTTCCCTTCCCTTCCCTTCCCTTTCCTTCCCTTCCCTTCCCTTTCTCTTTTCTTTCTTTCTGTCCTTCTGTCTGTCTTTCTTTCTGTCCTTCTGTCTGTCTTTCTTTCTGTCCTCTGTCTGTCTTTCTTTCTAACATAGTGTTTGAAGCTCTAACTTAGATCTCCAAGTGTCTGCATGGTGAGCACTTTGCTAACTCACCAGCCCATGACCCTCTCCCCTAATCTCCTAATCCTTTTAGTGGGAGAGACAGAATCATTTTACCTTAGTCATTGGAAAGAGCTTCCTACTAAAGCAGCTTGAAAAGCCATTGGGATTCCCAGTGTGTGTGTGGCAGTGTCACTAGGCCATTGTAATAGGACAGGTTCTTATTCTTTCTCCTGAGGAGGTGCTCTGGGGACCTGGGGAGGGTAGGGAGGTGTGTGGCATTGGGACAGGGAATGAAGAAGAGGTTTACTGCTGAGAGCAAAAGGATTGTTAGATTTAACAATGAAACAAAAAAGGCCAAACCTTTTTTTAACCTTTTATGACCTTAGTTGTGGTAACAGAAAGAATAGGAATATACGTGATATCCACTTCACAGAATCCTCATAAGATATTCAATATAATAAATGTGAGCTAGTCCTGCTGTGATGCCCAGTGAGTAGAGGGTCCCTGAGCAGATGCAGCTCAGTTGACAGGATGTTGACTGTCATATACAAAGCCCTGCGCTCTACCCTCAGCACCACACAGGCCAGGCATAGTAGGAAATACCTATAGCCCCTAGCATTTGGCAGGAGGACTAAGAGTTCAAGTCCATCTTGGATGACATAGTGAGTTCAAGGTTAGCTTGGGCTACGGGAGACCCAGTCTCAAGGATGAAAGGGCTATGTGATGATGATTAAGAACAGATTCTGACCCCCAAAGGCCTCCTGGGGCAGCACGAGTTTGAAGAACTAGTATGCATAGCATGCTCTTCCCTCTCCTGGTATGTCAAGTGACTTTCCAGACCAGATGTGGCATTGATCCAGAACTAACATGATTGGGGCCCCTTTGGCTCCCTTCCTGAGCTGCAGCTTCTGCTCCAAGAACTTATTTCTGAACTCTATGGTATTTAAAATCCAGGCAATGGGTAGGGTGGGGATGGGCATTGTGGTAACACCTACACTCACCCCAGGAGGATTGCTGCTTTGAGGCTATCCTGGGCCAGAGCCTTGTGTATGTAGCTCAATGGCAGAACACTGAGTACAAGCCCTGAGTTTGATCTCTAGTACCTCAAATACGGCCAACTAAAAAGAATCAATTTAGGGGTGGGAATAAAGCTCAGATAATAGAGCGTCTGGCTAGCATACATAAAGTACCAAGTTTGATCCCCAGCACTCCAGGAACTGGATGTGGTAGTGTATACCTATAATCTCACCACTCAGGAGAACTTTAAAGTTATCCGCAGCTACATAATAATATGAGGCCAGCCTGGGCTACATGACATCTTATCTAAAAATAAAAGTTTCTGTTTTAAACTGGAGATAGTTTTCCCTCTGGGAGTGCTATCTATAGCAGTGTCTGGACCTCCTTTTGATGTCACAACTGGGAAATGGTGGACAGTGGCAGAGAGTGGGCTGAACTCACACTGTACAGTGCCAGAGAACCAGCCTAGGCCAATAGAACAGGGGCTGAGAAAAGCCACTCTAAATCCAGAGTCAGAGCAGGACTAGGGGTTAGAAGACCAAATGTCACTTCAGTCTGTCTTGTGGGACTGTACTGCCATTGTCCTCCTGGCTCTATGCATCATTTCTTATTGGTGCTGGGATTTGAACTAGGGCCTTGCACATGCTAAGTAACTACTGTGCCATATTCCAGCCTATTTGATTGCTTTGACTCAGGGTCAAACCCACCATGTTCTTCATCATGGGGCTACGATGTGTTCTGTTTTGCTGTTTTTCCTCCCTCCTTGTGTTTTATACAATGCCTGTCCTGATTCTTCTTGCTGTTTTGTCACTGTCCCTAGCTTTTGAAAACCTCAGGCTCTAAGCAGAGTCTGAGGCAAGTTCTTCTGATAATAAACTGAGTTGCCTTGAACTTCCAAACTGCCAGACAGAAGCAGAATGTGTTCTCTGCATGCCTGTAATCCTTTCTGTCCCTGGGGTCTCTGCCTGCCTCCTCCAAAGTCTTAAAAAAGAGAAAACAAAAACAGACAATAAAAAAAAAACAAACTTGCGCTCCTTATATTGTCTAATTGGTCTAGCTAGAACTTCAAGTACTATATTGAAAAGATATGGAGAGAGGGCAGCCTTGTCTAGTCCCTGATTTTAGTGGGATTGCTTCAAGTTTCTCTCCATTCAGTTTGATGCTGGCTATCGGTTTGCTGTATATTGCTTTAACTATGTTTAGGTATGGGCCTTGAATTCTTGTTCTTTCCAAGACTTTTAGCGTGAAAGGATGCTGAATTTTGTCAAATGCTTTTTCAGCATCTAATGAAATGATCATATTTCTTTGAGTTTGTTTATGAGGTGGATAGCATTGATGGATTTCCTTATATTGAACCATCCCTGCATCCCTGGGATGAAGCCCACTTGATCGTGGTGGATGATTGTTTTGATGTGTTCTTGGATTTGGTTGGCAAGAATTTTATTCAGTATTTTTGTGCCCTCTTCTAAACTGTACTCTCTATCCTTATAAGTGAGGTTTGCATTGTTTTAGAGTGCTGGGGATGGGAACCCAGGGCCTGGGACATACTAGTGCTCTGCCTCTAGGCTATCCCCTAGCCATCTCCTGGGGCTTTGTTATTCATTCATTTATTTATTTAGCTAGTTTAGGACTTTGTTATCTATTTATTTAGTTAGTTAATTTAGGGGATTAAATGAGAGAGTAACTATCACTTCATATGGTTTAGCAACTATCACACCTATTGCTGGTATAACTAATTTATAGGACTCTGTGAATTCTTTCCAAGGACAGTGTGTGTCCGGTGTTGTTCTGGGAGTCCCTCCTTCCCTGTAGGTTCATAGGAGCAGAGTGGTTTTCTAATTGTAAAATCTGCCAAGAACTGGAATGTCCTTTCTAGGCTCTGCATCTCAGTGATGAACAAGAAAGGTATGGTGTGTGTGTGCCTGTGTGTGTGTGTGTGTGTGTGTGTGTGACATTCATGTGGTGGCCCATGCATGAGGGTGCATGCATGTACACACTTCAGTCCTAAAACAGGGCTTCTCACTGAACTGCCAGCAAGCTTACAGTCATACATGGCGAGGCTAGCTTTTTATCTGTTAGCAGTATTTGAACTCAGGTCTGGTTGTTATTGTCAGCTGAGCCCTGTCATTGTCATGACACTGTGTTTAAAAAGTGTCCTGGATCCCATTCTCATCACTTCCCAACCCCAAACATTCCTGGGCACCAGGACTCCAAAGCATCCAGTCTGGAAACCAAAAGTTCAGCTTGCTTGGCTTTGACCAAGCAGTCTTGTGCTTCACAACTGTCAAGGGCAGCAAAGCCTCAGGGGGCAGCCAGCTCACTTCACTCCTTTTTTGGCCAGAGACTCAAACATTGCACTTGATCGTGTTTGTGCTTTTGAGCCCTGTTTTAGATGAGGTTCCTGGAAAAGCTAAACTCCATGTCTTTTCATTTTTCTGTTAAATATTTCGTGATACTTTCTAACTTAGTTGCAATTTAAAAAGAGGCAGCTTGCTGTTCAGGAGGAATGATGCAAACACTAACCCTCTGAGTGACCGGAGACCACTTAAAATGGGTCGTCATCTATTACAGAAAATATCAAATATACTTTACATTTCTGAACTATGTGCTTAAAGTACATTTCATGTTATTTTCCTTTAGAAAAAATATTTATTTATTTATTTATTTATCTATTTACTTACTTACTCACTTACTTATTTATTTGATGTATATGAGTACAGTTTAGCTGTCTTCAGACACACCAGGAGAGGGCATCAGATCCCATTACAGATGGTTGTGAGCCACCATGTGGTGGGAATTGAACTCAGGACCTCTGGAAGAGTAGTCTTAACCAGGGAGCCATCTCTCCAGCCCTTAGTTTCCTTTTTATTTTAAAATAAAAAATTAACATTTATTTCACGGGTGTATGTGTGTGTGGGCTCACACATGATATATGTGTGTAGCTGACACATGCAGTGGTACAGGTGTATATATGTGTGTGGGATCACACATGCAATGGTACATGTGTGTGTGTGTGTGTGTGTGTGTGTGTGTGTATGGGATCACAGTGCAGTGATGCATGTGTAGAAGTCAGAGACAACTTGTGGGAGCTGGTTTGCTCTTTTCATCACCATTTGGTCCCTGAGGATTGAAGTCAAGTCAAAACCTGATGACTTGCTGTGCAGGTATATAGGGTGTGCAAGTGTATCTGTATATCTGTGTGTGTGTGTGTGTGTGTGTGTGTGTGTGTGTGTGTGTGTAAAAGAGAGAGAGGGAGAGAGAAAGAGAGGGAGGAAGGGAGGGAGGGAAGAGAGGGGGAGGAGGAGGGAGGGGAAGAGCAAGAGGGGGAGGGGGAGAGGGAGAGAGGGAGAGGAGGGGGGAAGGGAGGGAGACAGACAGAGGAGGGGAGGAGAAGGGAGGAAGAGAGAGAGGGGGAGGGGAAAGAGAGAGATCAGAGGATTACTTGTGGACGGTCTCTCCTTCTACTCTGTGGGTCTCAAGGATAGAACTCAGGTTATAAGGTTTTGCAGCAAGCACTTTTTCCCACTGAGATTTCTTGTTGGCCTCACTCCCTGTTTTATTTGATTGCGTAGTACTTCCTTTTGAATCCCATCTGAAGGCTCATTTTTGTCGTTTGGTTTTTAAGGCAGGCCTTAACTCTGTGGCCCAAGCTGACTTAGAACTCACAGGAGTTACTCTACCTGTCTCCCAAATGTTGGGATTGCAGATGTGAGCCTCCATGCCTGACTGCCTCTGAAAGCTACTTTTTTTTTTTTAAACTTTTCTGTGTGGGGATATGATTAGTTGTGGAGTTAGGTGGTGTCAGCCTGATCCGTCACTCTCCAGCTAATAGTCAGTCTTAAAATGAAGGGTCTGGTGGCTGAGGAAAGAGCTCTGTTGCAAAGAAAGCATGAAGCCCTGAGTTCAGATCTGTAAAGCCTACATACAAAGCCAGGCATGGTGGCATGCACCTATAATCCCGGCACTGGGGAAACAGACAAGAGAACACCAAGAACTGGCTGGCCAGCCAGTCTAGTTCAGTTGGTGAGCCCCAAGCTCAGTGAGGCCCTGTCTCAAAAATAAGATGGAGAGTGATTGAAGATGATCTGACAGCAAGGCCTGGCCTCCACACATACATGCACACATGTGAACTCCCTCACATGAGCATGTTTATACATAAACACATGCGCACACTTGTGCATACATGAACAGATGTCTATGCTGCCACATACATTAAAATACACAGATATATACAAAAGTGTACACAAACATATGCATAGTATACAAACATATGCATAAATGCATACATATACCTGGTGCATGAACGTACACAGTCACACATATGAATGCACACATATTTACACATGGACACATGAACACATATATATGTGTTTTATTTTATGTTACATTCCATCACTGGACTATACCCCAGTCTAGATTTCAAATGTTTATAAAAAGAAAAAAAGGCTATTATCTCCACTGTTTCACAATTCCCTTTTAAAAAAATATTTCTTAAAACTCACTTTTCGGGCTGGAGAGATGGCTCAGCGGTTAAGAGCACTGACTGCTCTTCCAGAGGTTCTGAGTTCAAATCCCAGCAACCACATGGTGGCTCACAACCACCTGTAATGAGATCTGACGCCCTCTTCTGGAGTGTCTGAAGACAGCTACAGTGTACTGTATGTAATAAATAAATCTTTAAAAAAAAAAAAACTCACTTTTCAGCATCTCTTCCTGTAGCAGAGCTTCATTGGGAAACAATTCACATACAGTCTATTAATTTTTGATACTGGGAATGAATCCAGAGCCTTGTAAAGGTGAACACACTTTCTACCACCAAGCTGCATCCTTTGTCCTTTTCCCATCAAATGCTTTCAATCCAATTATTTTTAGTGTATTCTTAGATTTGTACATCCACTACTACAAATTCAAGAATATTTTTAGTGCTGCCTCCCCCAAATAACTGTACCTATTAGCTGTTATCTTGTGGTTCTTTTCCAGTTGCTAATTTACATTGTTTTTGTGGACTCGACTAGTCTGGATGTTTCTTATAAATGTTACCATGCATATGTGGCTTTTTTCCCAGCACCGGGTCTTCAGATTCAGTCACACTGCAGCAGGTGCAGCACTCTGGTTCCTATTTATGGCTCAGTACTGGTCTCTTGTGTGGGTCCACCACAACATTCCTTCATCTGATCATGGTCATGGGTGGTATTTCTACTTTGGGGCTATTATAAGCTTGCTAGGAATGTTTATGACCACATCTTCTTTTTAAAAAAGAAGATTTATTTTATATATGTGAGTACACTGTAGCTGTTTTCAGACACACCAGACGAGGGCATCAAATCCCATTACAGATGGTTGTGAGCCACCATGTGGTTCCTGGGAATTGAACTCAGGACCTCTAAAAGAGCAGTCAGTGCTCTTAACCACTGAGCCATCTCTCCAGCCCCATGACCACATCTTTAGATGCATCGATGCATTCATTTATCCTGAGAACAGATCCTGGATCATATGGTGGTTCTGTGTTCAAACATCAGAGGCACTACCATTTATTTAGGTATCTTCTAGCTGGGTGGTGGTGGTGCACACCTGTAATCCCAGCTCTCAGGAGGTAGGGGCAAGTGGATCTCTGTGAATTAGAATGAGTTCCAGGACAGACAAGAAAGACTGTTTTTTTTTTTTCAAAAAACAAACAAACAAAAAAACTTCTTAAGCACCAAGTAGTAGTTCACTGTAAGACACTTCCCTGGTTTATATACCTTGTCCCACAAATGCACCCATACCTTGGATTGCCTGGGTTTCATTCTGAGTCCCTCATGTGATTCCTTACCCGAAGGATATCAGTATTATTGTCCTCTTTAATAATATAAGCGAAACTGCAGGGACCATTCTTATTCTTTTGTGGGATTTTTTTTTTTTTGTACTTTCCATCCCTAGATGTGGAGAGAAGAGGGCCTTCTTGTCCTTAGGTTTTGCTCTGACTCCATCTCTTCACTCCACAGGTCACTACCAGGCACCATGGCACAGAAAGGGCAGCTCAGCGATGATGAGAAGTTCCTCTTTGTGGATAAAAACTTCATGAACAGCCCAATGGCCCAGGCTGACTGGGTAGCCAAGAAGCTGGTGTGGGTCCCTTCAGAGAAGCAGGGCTTTGAAGCAGCTAGCATCAAGGAGGAGAAGGGCGATGAGGTGGTCGTGGAGCTGGTGGAAAATGGAAAGAAGGTCACAGTGGGCAAAGATGACATCCAGAAAATGAACCCACCCAAGTTCTCCAAGGTAGAGGACATGGCGGAGCTGACGTGCCTCAATGAGGCCTCTGTGCTGCACAACCTGAGGGAGCGATACTTCTCGGGCCTCATCTATGTGAGTATCTTGGGGTGATGCACTTCCTTCCATCTCCTTGTGGAAGAGAGGGGATTAGGAACGTGTTTGTGTGCCCTGGAATGGTGCATATCTGTAATCAGGATGTGGATGTGGAAGAACAAGGGTTCAAGGCCATAGTGAGACCCTGTCTCCAAAAACAAAGTGCTTCTTCTGTGCATATGAGGACCTGAGCTTGGATCCCTAGCACCCAAGCATAAAGCAGGGTGTGGCCACACGTGCCTGTAACCCTTGTCCTAGGAGATACAGAGAATAGGTTAGCTGAACTGATGAGTTCTGCATTTAGTCTCAAAAAAAAAAAAAAAAAAAGCAGAGAATGAATGAGAAAGACATCCATTATCAACCTTTGGCATGAACATGCCTCTTCATGTACAAACCTGACCCCCCCCCCCCACATGGATACACATACGCACCACATATACACAATGAAAATTGTGTTTAGATTGTAGGTCAAAATTCTGCATTATCTGACTACAAGTTGGGGTCACACTTCAAGGTGGAATTGCTCAGACCTGACCTCACAGCTCTGTCCTGCCCTGCCTGGTTCAAGATATAGAACAGACGATCACATTCTTCAGTCGTCTTGTTTGTAAAGTAGGAATGCTCACCTTCCACAGGCATACGCAGACCCACATGGTCATCCACTCAGCGTTAAAGCATGTGACAGGCCACTATGGATGGCGACATCATGCCTGGCCCTTCCTCCATCTTAGAATTAGAAAAAGCTCCTCAGAAAGGCTGGTGCCTTCCTGTCCATGGGGACTAGGTCACATAAGGATCTAATAGGAGTAGCCACATGGGACCTGAGACTCTGTGGGTCCATGCCCAGTATGACTTGGCGTCACACTCTCCAGCAGGGCTACCTCCGAACACTTGTCTCTTTACTAACTGAGATACGACTTTGTTCATTTGTTTGTTTTTTGTTTTTGTTTTGTTTTTGTTTTTTGTTTTTTGTTTTTTTTGAGACAGGGTTTCTCTGTGTAGCCCTGGCTGTCCTGGAACTCACTCTGTAGACCAGGCTGGCCTCAAACTCAGAAATCCGCCTGCCTCTGCCTCCCAGAGTGCTGGGATTACAGGCGTGCGACACCACCGCCCGGCTCATTTGTTTGTTTTAAATGCGATCATTTATGAGGTCATTTCTTCAGCTATATCTTAGCCACATGTCATGAGCTGATGACATAATTCTAAACCATTCTTACCACCAAGTTCTGTTGCTCAGCCTGACCTACCTGAGGGCGGTGTAACTAGAGGACACGGGTTCCGTCCTAGTGGATTGTACCAGTTCCTCAGAACACAAAGGATACAGATGCTCCCAGTGTTCCTGTCCCTGGCAGGCAGAGACCATGTCTGCAGGTGCTGGTGAATCCTTTGGAAGGTTTTCCTTTTCTCCAAAATGCTCTTCTCTTCTCTGAACTGTGAGGAGCCTTGTCAGCCTCATGTACTGAGGCTTTTTCTAGAAAGAGATCAGGGATACTTCCCGGCAGTTGGACCCTTAAGAATGCCAGGATTCTTGTTTTTGCTTTTGTGTCTGCTGTGACTGGCTGTGACTGGCTGTTACTGGTAACTTGGTCACATCGTCTCATTTCAACCCTTAAGGGTATTCAGCCTTTAACAATGTGGTACAATATAGTCACCTAAAGAAGTTTATATCTATTCTGGGACTCACAGGGTGCATGGATTGCAAGTTAGACATACCTATTACAGTTTGCCTCTTGAAAATGACAAAAAGTACCTTCCCCCACCCCTGAACTGTAAAAATGCCCTGCAGATAATTTTTTCCAGATTAGGAAAATTAGTAGTAGTTGCTGAAGAGAGAGCACTGGGTTCTAAGACTCAAATCTCCCCTCAAGATGCAGTGGGGAGTCTGCATCTACTACTATGTGGGGAGTCTCCCCTCAAATATATCCCCACTATGTGGGGACAGAGATGGGCCTGCGTGCTCATTTCACCGGATGACTCTACAACATGGTGGAAATCAGGAGGTATAGGGGCTTGGAAAAGTCCCAAGACCAGAGATCATTAGAAGCAGATTAAAGTGTCTGGAGGCTTCAGATCCTGAAATGCTTCTCTGGATTAGATCAATCCTCTTGGCCTCAGGACTGTGTACCCACTGCTGCCTAGTAGCATTCTGCTTAAGTGAATCACTTCATAGAAACTTCTTTCCATCATGAAAAACAAAAGCTGTATGAATTTGGGAGCCAGGAGTGAGCTCCAGCCTCCAGCAATATAACGTAGGGTTCCTGTTGACTGAGTGTGCCAGAGAGTTCTGAACCCTTGACTCAGGAGGCTACCCCTTAATGATAGAATCCTTCCACTGGACTCACCTTAAACAAGAAGCCTTTCAGAAGGTCATGGCAGACTTTTTGCCCTCTGACATCTAGAAGGTTCTAAGACAGAAGGCTTTCTTCCTCTTTTGACCAAGAGTTCCTTGCAGAGCTGCTTCAAGATTTAGGGCACACCTGGCACCTGGCTCCGCTTCCTGGTCTCATGCCCACTGGCTATTTTGAACATTACCATTGGCTAAGACCTCTCTGTCTATAATTTATTACAGGACATTACCAGTTAGCTCTGTTCCAGGCATTGTGTTGGGGTTTTGGTAGAGATGGTTAGGGGAGAGGAGAGGCCTCAACTTTAGGTCTATCATATGCCAGGGACTTTCCTGAATAGGGACACTGTGGAAGCAGTCCCTCTACAGGGCCTCAGCATATAGAAAGAAAGAGGAGAGATACAGCCTACCTCTTGGGAAACCTCATAAATTAGTTCTTATAATCTTACAGGTTCAAAGTTGAAGCAGTACTATCCACTCAAAAATTATTTTTGTAAAAGCATACATTGAGGCTGGGCAGGTGGCTCAGTAGACAAAGTGCTTGCTATGCAAGCATGAGGAACTAAGTTTGGCTACTCAGTGCCCATGTAAGAAGCAGGTGGTGCACCTCTGTAACCTGAGCACTGGGTAAAGACAGGTGGTTTCAGGTTCTCACTGGGTGCCAGCCTAGGTAGTCAGTGACTGCCAGAATCAGTGACATTTGTCCCAAATGATAGTGGAAGATATTCAATGTTACCTCTAGCCCCTACACACATGCACATATGTGCACACATGTACTGATTCACATATGATGCATACACCCCCAAGAGAAAGTCATATGTCTCAAGAGGAGGGAGTCCCTCCCTGCCTTTTGTCTTAGAGACAAATGTGACTTTCAGGGTCATTGGTGCAGGTCTGAGAGTCTAGCAGGTCTGACATCAGTGTCCCTCCCTCCCTGCACCTTCTGCAGCTCATCCTTGTCGCTCAGGTGTGCCCATGGCCTTCGGTCTCTGCATCAGCACCTAGCTCTAACTAAGGCCTATCGCATGCCTGTGGGATGCTGAGCTTTCCCTTGTATTCCAGCACTCCCCCCAGCCCCGCCCCCGCTCCTCAGACTAACCCACCGTTCCTTGGAGATGGGAATCTTACTATTTAGCTTAAGCTAATCTCAAACGTGAGGTCCTCTCACCTCAGCTTTCCCAGTGTGTTCTTGGCTCCTTTCTTTCCTACCAAGCCCTACACAATATTTTATACATACATAAATTCAAAACACTTTGTGCGCCCTTTAAGTAGCAGCTAGGGTGATATTTTGTTGAACATTTGTTCTCTCTCTCTCTCTCTCTCTCTCTCTCTCTCTCTCTCTCTCTCTCTCTCTCTCTCTCTCTCTGTCTCTCTTTCATCTTAACTTGTACTTTTCATAGCAGAGCAGAATCTCCTGCTCCAGCTGTGAACCAAACCAGCAAGGCTATTCCCTACTGACAGGCACTTCACCACCACCACCACCACCACCCCCAGCCACAGCAGAAGTAAATTCTTTATAAACTATCAGTCTCCAGCACAAATACTCTGAAAGTGTGGATGCCACAGACAGCCTTGTAGAGGATGCAGGGTTGTGATTAGTGCCTGGAGGAGAGAGGAAGCTCAGGGTCCGGCCATGTGTGCATCTAGTGGGTTGTGAGGCGAAGCTGATTGCCCCTGGCCTGTGCCTCTTACATAGCTTCTTCCTCATTATTTCCAATCCTCTTCTCTTCCTGAGGCCAAGGCCTTGGAAGCAGCTCCTGCTTGGTGCTCTGGGGCTGACCATATAAAGTATGGGGGAACAACCAGGCCTGCTTCCAAATAAGGTCAAAAAAGGGAGATCCTGCTCCAGCTGGGACCTGCTGGTGGCACCGCACAGGGCCTTGAGATGCTTTGCTAGGACAGGAGGAGGGATGCTGGGACCTCTGAATTCAAGCATCAGGAGAGCAACTATGCTGGGCATGAGACCCTGGTTTCCTCCAGGAGATTTGCCAGCTGAGAGCAGACTCAGATCTGCATGAGGCATGGATTAAGGGTGTGCTGTGTGAATGGGCTCCAAAGGAGGAATAAGCAGGCAGTTGGACAGTACTGCTCTTCCAGAGAAACTGGAGGTTGTTAGGTCTCTACCTCAGGACAAATGGCAGATTGAGGGGCCTATTTAACATATCAAAACTGATCCTGGCCCTAGGTTTTCCCAGCATCTCTTATGTGCCCTTTAAAGAGTCATCCTGGTTAGCATTCCCAGTCCTGTACCTTAAATTCTCTAGCCTCTGAACTCCACAGCTCTTCCCTACAGCTACCCTTCCCTACAGCTCTTCCCTACAGCTACCCTATATAACCCAGCTAGTTTGGCTACATGGCCTCTTTGCCTTGTGGCCTCCTAGCTTGCCACTGGCCTCTTAGCTCTTAGCTCCTTTCTCTCCCTCTCTTGTCCCCTTACCCCTAGACCTGTTCAGACCAGGCCCTTCCAGGTGCCTTCTCCTCAGCCCGTGTCTAGGAGCATGAGGTACTCATTTTTTTTTCCTATTCATAGGTGGAATCAGGAGGATTTCTTTCTTTTACAGATTTTATTCAGCAAATATTTACTGGATAGTTACCCTTTGCTGGGTACTGTGCTGGAGACACACCAGTGTCATGTTCAGCTTTAGAGGGTGATGTTGAAGCTGAGCCCAAAAGCAGAGATGGAGATGGGTCTGGAAAGATCAGGGGGATGGAATTCCATGCAGTTGAACAGCATATATAGAGGCTCCAAGGTGCTAAGTTTTCTGGTCTCATAAGACTGGGGGTATCCAGGCATAATTCCATTGATTGAGCACCTGTATGGTGTTAAATAACTCCTGGGCATCATTTCAGAGCAAAACCATGAAGGAATTGTTAGTATGTCCCTCGCAGATCAAGATGACTGAAGTTCAGAGAGGTTAAGTGATTTGTCCAGAGACTCCCAGCTAAAAGGTAGCAAGGTGAGGGCTCAAATTCAAGTCCCCAGGATTCTTAGGTTGGGGCTGAAGAGGACAGAACAGAAACTCAGATGATGTGGGTGACTATAGCTGGCCCTTTTAGGTCAGACAATGATCTGGGAGACAACAGGCAGATTTCCCACCAAACTGGAGCCTGTCCTGGCCCCTGCTGACCTCAAAAAATGCCTCGTCCTCTGGCTGATCTAGCTGCAGCTATACCTAATTGATGTAGGTAGCCCACGTCCACTTCTCTGGCTCCCTCTCTACCTCTGAGCATTCTCTATTCTCATCTGGACTGCCCTCGCTGGCCTTTAAGATGTGCACCCCAGCGTTCCTACTGTCACCCTGGCACTCTTCAGGAGTTCTTGTTCCCATTCCTGTTGCTTGACATGAGTCTCCTCTCAGCCTCTCTTTCCCTGGAAGTTCTTGGAGAGGGATAGACACTGGTGGCTTTTCAAGCTTGGGCCTTCAGGGCTCAGTGGCCCTGAGGTCCTTCTCTTCGCTAACCCTGCAGCTGCAAGGAGCAGAGGGCATGGTTTTGCTTCACCACCACCATCCCCCCCCCTTTTTTAAGACAGGATCTCATGTAGCCCAGGTTGAGCACACACTTGCTTTGTAGCTGAGGATGTGAACTTCTGATGCTCTGAATACTAGGATTCCAGACGTACACCACCATAGCTGGTTTATGTGGTGCTGAGGCTGGAACCCAGGGTTTTGTGCGTTCTAGACAAGTACTCTACCACTGAGCCACATTACCAACCTTTGTTCCTTTATACCTTTGAACATGCTGTAATATGTCACCTCCTCTCCACTGGGAGTTAGTTCCCCATGTTACTGTATTTCAGTGGCACCTCTAGTTTGTGATATGTATGTATCACTTCTCAGCATTTACAGTCCTAAATTAATTACATTATGACTAAATGGCTGAGCATGGTGGTGCACCTTTTAATCCTAGCACCCGGGAGGCAGAGGGTAGCAGATCTCTGTAAGTTCAAAGCTAGCCTGGTCTACAAAGAAAGTTCCAGGACAGCCAGGGTTAAACAGAAAAACTCTGTCTCAAAGCAACCAAAGTCAAATCAAACCAAACCACAAAATTACTTGTGAAACTTTTTTTTGGTTTCTTGGATTTGGTTTTTTTTCCAAGACAGGGTTTCTCTGTATAGCCCTGGCTGTCCTGGAACTCACTCTGTAGACCAGGCTGGCCTCGAACTCAGAAATCCCGCCCACCTCTGCCTCCCAGAGTGCTGGGATTACAGGTGTGCGCCACCACCGCCCAGCTGTGAGACTTCTTTAATAAGTAATAGCACATCATCCTCCTTCTGTATAAGGTTAGGACCATGCTACCACCTACACAGCACTCCCCCATCCTCAGGCTCTTGTATTACATATTTCATTGCTGTTTTTGGGACAAATTAAAAGATATAAGATTAAAATGAAATTATTATTGGTATTGTTTTGGTTTTTTTTTTTTTTTTTTGAGACACGGTTTCTCTGTGTATCCCTGGCCGTCCTTGAACTCACTTTGTAGACAACCTGGTGTGAACTCAGAGATCTGTTCGCCTCTGCCTCCTGAGGGCTGGATTAAAGGTGTGTGCCACCACTGCCCATTGGTATTTTTGAAGTAGCATTCTGTCTTCTAACCAAATAAAAAATAAAAATGAGATAAATAAAAGCAGACTTTTGGGAGAGCTGGAGAGATGGGCAGTTTCCAGGGTGCTGGCGGTTCAAGCTTGAGAATCTGAGTTGAGTTCCTAGCACCCACAGGGAAAAGCTGGGTGCAGGGAGCCACACGCCTGCCATGCTGATGCTGCAGAGCAAAGACCTGGTCCAGTCACAGTGGTGAGTTCCAGGTTCAGTGAGGGAGCCCATCTTAAATAATCAAGAGTAGGAAATTGGAGAAGATGCCCCGTGTTCTCCACATGTCTGCACACATGTGCATGTGTACCCTACCTATAAACATGTGCACAGAGACATACAAGTTATATCCCCAAGGCTTAGTGAGATGGGGACAGAGGTGGGTTGGGAGCTGGTTCAGTGAGTCCAGAACTGGTTCAGTCTTAACCACAGGTTGCCTGGGAGCCCATCTTCCTTCTTCCTTCTTGTGTCTTTCCCCCGTGTCCTGAACACAAGGTTCTTTGCTGAGTTGCTGAGGAGCTTGTGTGCCATAAAATGAGGCTGCTGGCCGTGGGCGTGGGAGTCCCACCACCCATCCTACAGTCCGGAACTGAGCCTGGTTCTCTCTCGCAGACCTACTCCGGCCTCTTCTGCGTGGTGGTCAACCCCTACAAGCACCTGCCCATCTACTCAGAGAAGATCGTGGACATGTACAAGGGCAAGAAGAGGCACGAGATGCCGCCCCACATCTATGCCATTGCTGACACAGCCTACAGGAGCATGCTGCAAGGTGAGTCTGCCAGGGCCCCAGAACCACCTCAGGGCTCAACTTCAGTCACCACCCCCACCTGCCTGAGTCCCCATCAGGAATGTGGAGTTTGGCAGGCAATTCCTTGACTAAAAAAGGGCAAAAGCAAAAAAGAACGTCGTTCTGTAGCAAGGAGGGGGCAGCGAGCTCAGGATTTTAGCAAATACGGGCATCAGGCATCGCCCTCTCTGCCTTCTGCCATCCCTGTGGCTGTTCCAGAGCCCTGGTGCAGCCAGCAGCTAGAAAGAAAAAAACCTGGGTACGGGCTGCGGATGAGCTGGAGGCCTGGGTTGCCGTCTGCCGTCTCCAAACCTGGCATCATGGTCAGACATCTTTTCCTTCCTAGCCTCAACTCCCTTGTATGTGAAGGGGGATAATAGTCTCTATGCTAAAGCCTCTGTGAGATTGCTGTATGTGAGGGGTAATAGTCTCTATGCTAACGCCTCTGTGAGATTGCTGTGGTGGCTTTTCACATAGAAGACCTTTGTACACACACTCCATGCCCAGATGTGGCAGCTTGTGAACTTTTTATCTGAAGATTTTGGGACCAGAGCCATTGCATATTTGGAACTGACCCCTCCACCCCCAGATTTAGGAATATTTTCATATATGCATGATGAGCATTTGTGGAGCTGAAACTCAAGTCTAAATATAATGTTTATTTGTTTTATCTCTATTTTTATACAGTTCTAAGGTAATTTTTTGACAATATTTCAAACAATTTTGCTCATGAAGCAACATTTTGTCAACTGGAATTTTCCCATTGTGGTTTCATGTTTGGACTAAAATAAAGTTTCAGATTTAGGGTTTTGGGTTTGGGATTCTCAACCCATGTGATTACTATTTTGAATGAGCATTTCTATTGGGACAAAATGGCAGATACAGCACAAAATAATAGATAAAGTGTTAATTTAAGAATCCCACTGAAAATAATTTTTACACCTAACTACAATAATAATTCCCATTGAGATGAAGATATGAATGAAGTATTCTAGAAAGTTCCTAGATTCTCCAGCCAGTATCGCTTCAGTGCACAGCCCCACCTGCTAAGGTCACTGCTGCTCTAATGTCTGTCACCATCAGCCTGGCCTTGAACTTTAGTGACAAATACGCTTGCCTTACTTACTTCGTACTTTCTGGAGGAGCTGCTTCTCCTCAAACCTTCTCAGAAGAAGCAGTAACAACATGTCAGTCACAGCATGAACTCTAGGGTAAAGCTGCCTGTGCTAGCATGTGCCTAGCATAGTCATGCCATGCTATGTGACTGTAAGTGAGCTCTAAAACATCCTCTAGCTCTGCTTTCCCTTTGTAAAAAGAGAGACAACTGGCTCTTGGCCAGTGCGTCAGACCAGACCTGCAATCCTACCCCTCTGGACACAGAAACAGGATGATTCCAGGTTTGAGACTATCCTGGGCTACACAATGAGTTTGAGGTTAGCCAGGGCTACAAAATGAGATCCTATCTTAAAGTTAATCAGTCAACCAATGTATCCATCCAAACAGAGAGGTCTGTGACCAACTCCTAGGGCTGACATGAGCATTAAATAAACTATCACATCTTATGTTTTC